>NC_141551.1:46312500-46612500 GCF_021556685.1 Rattus norvegicus
CCTCTTCCTACTACGGACTCTATGGGAACCTATAAAATTGGCAATTACTCACTACTTGAAACACCAGAGAGGGAAGCACCCAGTTTCAGAAGGCAAAATAGGGCAGATCAAACAACCTGATAAACTGCCCTAAATATTAGACCTCTCTTGCTCATGACTTCCTGGATCCAGCGGATCCTATACTCCATGACCACCCTAAATATTCTAAATATAACACAATCTGTGCTAAAATATTGCCCATGTCCCAGTGTTATGACAAACTCATTGTGCCAGAAGAAATGGGACTGTACATACTTCAGAAGATCCAGCACTCTTCCCACATGGGTGTCCAGAGAATACAGCATTTGATACGACATGCTAATATCAGGATTAAAGATGCAAACTCAAAGATAGCTAATATTGTCAAAACTATAAAACTTGCCACAAAACAAACAAACAAAACCCCTGTATAATAGGTTCAGAAACACAAAACTTAGAACTTTCTAGGAGACAGACTTCACAGAGGTAAAACCAAAAATTTAGATATAAATATTTACGGATGTGTATAGATACCTTTTTGTACTGTGGCTTTCCCCACAAAACATAAAACTATATCCATGGTGACAAAGAAACTCTTAGAAAACATACTGCTAAGATGTGGACTTCCTCAGATGATAGGGTCAGACAATTGACCAGCTTCTGTTTCCCAGGTAAGTCAGACACTAGCAAATATTCTAAGGATTGATTAAAAGCTTTATTGTACATATAGACTCCAGAGTTCAGGACAGGTAAAGACAATAAACAAAACCCTAAAAGAGACCTGAACTAAATTGACGGAGGAGATTGACAATGGCTGAATAATTTCTTCCCTCCGCGCTCTCTACCAGGTGGGAAACTGTCCTTACCAGATGGGTCTCACCCCTTTTAAAACCATGTTTAGGGCTACCCCACCGCTATTGTTCTTAACATACAGGCAGAGGATATCAGTGAGTTTGAAGATCACGAGTTGCTAGACAGTCTCAAATGTATCCACTGGGCTAATAAACATGTTTGGTATAAACTATGTGTTCTCTGTAAAACAGGTTCCCATCCAGTCAGGGATCATTAAAGCCCCCTTAAAAAGTTCCCTCCCATTGCCCTGAAAATAGACGAGATTGCAGAGTGAAATCATGGACCCAGTTAAGATTAAAGATGACCCAGACCAACCTCAAGGCTCCCTCTGGTGTCCCATTGATGGGGTCCCTACCCAAGCCTCAGGGACACCACAAGGACTAGAGGATGATAACCCTGACCACCTTTAAAATATGACTGATCATGTTATGAGAAAACATTTCCCACCTCTAAGAGTCTCTGGGTTCTGTGACAGGGATAGTACAAATCAGAAGGGGCCTAGACACAATAAAAAAGACTATATATGACCCTCAAAAATATTATGTCTCTGTTGACCATTCAGGGACAGTCAGGAAAATCAAAGGCCAAAGTTAAATACACCCTTATTAAACATTAGAGAAACTCATAAATATTCAACTTATGGTCATAAAGAGTCACTCTCTGCCCTTCTAAAATCTAGACAACAACGGGCTCCAAGAAGCCGGATGTTTGGGCCTTCTAGTTACTGGCCAAAGGAGGGAATGAGAGATCAGGTCTCTTAAGCCCAGACTCCATCTCAGAGCGCCTGACCTAAGATGAAGTGAAGTTAGCTAACAAGACCTGTGTCTAGCACCAGCTTCCAGGTTACCCCCCCCAACAAAATCTGCATCCCCAACAAATCTACACCTCTAAGTTACAAACCTGCCCCTGACACTTCCCTTCCTACCATCCACCAATCAGGAGAGAAACAAAAGATTATGGTTTGACTCCCAACACCAGCCAATTGTGATAAAGGCCATGATGGCCCTCCAATTAGATGTGTGTCCGGCTAGACACTTCCTTCTTGCCTCCTGTAAACACTTGCTTGAAACTGGTCTTGGGACTCCTTCTCATTGTCCTGCATCAGAGGTGGTGGTGTGCCCCATGGTCGAGTTTATATAAAATATTCCTAATATGATAACTTCGAAATCAGTCTTGGTGGCCTTTTTGGGGTTCACAAAAGTTTTCTGATGCAACAGAAGTACAAATTGGGGGAGCTACTATGTAAATCAGTGTGGTGGTTTCTAAAAAGAAAACCTCTACTGTATGACTCAGTTTTACCGTTAATGGAGTCTGGACTAGGAGATCAGGTCGAGAGATCCTTGCTCAGCCATGGTTATTGCTCCATTTACATATGTAGGAAATAGAAACAACCCAGGAGTCCGTCTGCTGATGAATGGATATTGGAAATATGGCACATAATACATCTTCCTATCAAGTATTGTGGAGCATGAGAGGAGATTGGGAAGGCAGAGGAAGGTATGGAAATCATTTCTCCAAAACATAAATAGTCTAAATTTAAAAGTGCTATTTGAATAGTTCTGTTCTAATAGCATTGAGTTTACACTTCAAAATCTAGTCATGAGGAATTATGTAGTTCAACATTAAAAAACTTAAGGCCTGTTTTAAATTTCTAGTGTTGAAAAACTAGGAAAAATTAACAAACAAAAAATCCAGACAAACTTGTGCTCCGAGGTAGTTTCAATGGCAAATTTTCTCAAACTTTTGAGAAAAAAAGAATATTTAATTCTAATCCAATATGCAAGTGTAATGAGAGCAGAGACTATGTTCCAAATTTGGTTTTTGAGTTTACATCATTGCATAGAAACTTCAGGATATAACAAAAGAAGAAAACTGGAAATGGACATCTACAATCAATAATATATTTTATAGCTAAATATATTTGAAAGCTGGAAAAAACAGAATTCAACTTATAATAAGAAGCCAATATATAATAAATAATATATTTTGTGTTAGGAATACAATTAAAATATTTTCCAGTCGTAAGTTATTTTTGCCCATAGAACATTTATGGAATCCATAGTATATAGGTACATAAAATAGGTCTAAAAGCAAACATTTATTTTTATATTTTATGGAGACAGCAAAATATCTTGAGCATTCTTGAAATAGAAAGGATAAATGTGTATCCTCAGCTAAAGTAAGCAAGAACACCAAATGAAAGCCGATGCTCGCCTCTACAGCTATAGAATCCGACCTACTCAAACTTCTTCCTGATAGCTTAGATTCTGGAGAGTATGCTGCTCTAATGTCAGTGTAGACCTTGGCTCTTAATTATCTCCACTGTGCCTAACAGCAGCTCCAAAGGTTCTAAGTGCAATCAGAATGCATACCTAATGAACTCGGCAGAGATACTTCTCTGATACAGATTAAGGGCAACGCGAATGTGGAAGATGAAGACTTAACTGAATGAACACAGGCAGTTAGTTAAGAGTGCCCACGTCACTGCTGATTTCCCTGTTACACGTCCCTCAGTTAGATGAATGAAATCAGTGTTGCTTAGCTATGCAGCTACTGGGGAGATAGGAATAAAGTCATAAGTCTGGGAAGGACACAAAACTCAGTAAGACACGTTGTTGAATTCAATTGGGAAATGAACTTTAATTATAAACACTGGGACAGTACTTCTCTCACAACCTGAAGGGTATTTTCAAAGTTCTAGATCTCAAGGCTGTCAGCAAATCTGTGTGGTTTTAAGGCTTGTAAAAAAATGCCTGCAAAATAAGGGGCTAGACCACCAAACACTGCAATGCAGGAACACAGGCATTTTATTCAGAGGCATCCTTTCATCTTGGACCAATTACTTTTAGTGTGACATTAATTCGAGATATTTGGTTTCTTTCCCTACAGCATGAGAATAGCAATGTATAGCTGACAGAGTTGTTACAATTATTAAAAGAGATGCATAACTAAAGGATTGAATGTAATGTTTGTTTCTTAGTGCTAAGAGTCAGTGTGGGATGTAGCTCAGTGGTACAGAAACTATTTGTCTTATACAAGCCTTTTTTTCCAATTCCAACACATTTAGATATGATAAAGTAAGAATAAAGTAAAGGGACTGTGCTTTTATTAAGGTTATACTGTTGCTGGGACTCAGACACAGTTCACTTGTTGTTTTTGCTGACAATTTATGTTCTTTTCTTACTACCCACATAATAGCTCATGACTGTCTTTAATTCCAATTCTTGGGGATGTGACCTCTTCTGACCCCATATATTGTTTCTGAATTGCAGAAATTCTGTGTAATTAAATGAAGTAAAATCCATTTTATATTGTGCAGTACTTAAATATTTAAGGTGTAATTTCCCAAGGTGTCACTTTTTATCTTTTAAATGCATGAAGGACTATATGAGAGAATGAACGGTGAACTGTGATATGCATACACAAAGGACTACTGTTTAGCCTCAATAATGGTTTATTAATAATTTTTTAATAATAAAAATGCATTTATTAAATAAAAATATCATACATTTTGTATCCCAAGTAAGACAGCCACCAACCAGGCAGCATACAAGAGCTGATCTGAGGCCCCGACATATAAAGACATATATAGCAGAGGACTGCCTGGTCTAACCTCAGTGAGAAAACCTTCAAGAGTCTTGAGGCCCCAAGGGGTGGGAAGGCCTAGCAGGATTGGGGGACATCCTCTTGGAGACAGGGTGAGGATGACTAGGATGAGGAACTGTGAGGGGGGAAGGATGGGGGTAGGAATGGCTGGAGTTTTTTTTTAAGTAATAATAATAAAACAAAATAAAACAAAACAAAGACACTATACATTGAGGAAATTCATTCCAAAAAATTTGCATTTTGTCGGATCTCTATAAAGCCATGGTCCACCATAGTTTTTAAATTTTACAGAGAGAAAATATTCATGTTATTATGAGAACAGGTTTTATAGTTAGTCCTATAATTCCACTGGTAATTCAATTGGACAGAGATAGACATACAACTGCCTATAAGCCTCCACTACCTCCGAGGAGGCCCTGCCGACCTATTTTCTTACCACTATTTTGCATTACTTGTCAATTGCACATGTGGTAGCTGGTGGGGTATTTCTAAAATACATGCAATTCCCCTATTACTTCCCTCAGATAGGATTTCAAATTTGCTGATTATTTTTTGCAATATTTGTAATTTGAACTTACAAAGCTCTCAAAGTTACTGGGATGGCAAGTTGCTCTGTTCTTGCATCATTTCCATTTGACCAGTGTGTACCCATGTCTTGTCCTAAGCAAAGATTGTATCCCAGCTAGAATAACTTGCTCAACTCTTCAAATTGCCATTCTTCCTGTCGTATTTGCTATCTTTATGTACACTATTTCCTAGTGTCCTAATTTCATTAATCCTTTGCTTTAAAGGTTTCGATTAGAAAACAGTTCTAAAATTATCTTCCCAAATTATTTGTAATGGGATAAGGTCACAACCTTATAAATATGTGTTTTATTTATTCTCTGTTTGCTCAAAACACACATGGACAACTCCTTATCAGGTTTCTAAGTTCTAGACCATAAGACACAGAAACAAAATCCAACCTCTCCAAGGATCTATAGTGAAATGGGTAGAAAATGAATATATAAGCAACTAGATGTAATTAGGTGTCTTAGGGAATTGAAAAACCAAAATAAGGAAAATAGAGTATGCCATGCTGGGTGTGAAGTTATGGTACAGGATATCTAGTGAGCATGAAAGAGAGAAGCTGGCATTTGAACAGGGGATGACAGAAACAAGGAGGAGAGCTGGATGAGCATGGGAAAACTGAGTTCATAGAAAGGGCAGAGCCCACTCCTGTGCTCTCAGGCTGTAAAATGCTTAAACTCTTGGCATGTGGAGTAGCTGGGAGGCCATCAAGACTGCAACAGTGTAAGCAGACACAAGGCCAGAGAGATCTGTGGGAAGGCAAGCCATGTCAAATAGACTGGAGGTATTCTTCTAAAAGGGGGAGACAAAGGAAAGTTTGAACCAAGTACACCTGAGAGACATTCAGCATGTTAACTTGGCATTGACTGACTTATGTGTTGACATTTATAATATGGAGACATAAAAATAGGGAGACAGCTAGAGGAAAATGTGGATTGTACACCAGTGTGAATACAGAATAAATATCTAGTAATTGCAAACTTTATATTTTACTTATGCTAAAGATATGCAACATATAATAATCCGTGGCTAATTTTCAAGTACTAAGAATATTATTATAAAGAAATGAGAAAACCATCATTGGCGGCGGCAGCAGCAGCAGCAGCAGCAGCAGCAGCAGCAGCAGCAGATCACAGACTTACAGGTACTTTCAAAGGTTTGCAAATGGTTTGTTAATACATGAGTTAAATATTTCAGTTTTACATTTAAGAATACGTTCATAGATTTCACATCTATTATCATTCCCTTTAAAGTGAAATGAGGTATGGAACCGATGTTCTCTTTCCTCTCATTCTGAATTTTATTATCAACATCAATGACTTGGGCAGAAAAAGAGATTGAGACAAGGAAAATCGAGATAATCATGCCTTAGCTTCACAATGCCTCATTTTCCAAGCCTAGTTTTTGATGTTAAAATTTTGACATGGAAGTCAGTAAAATGTCCTCTTGAGAGTCCACAGGTTTGTCCTTTGGAAGAAAGAATATTTGTAGTCATCTGGAGCTAGGAGCAATTCAGATATTAATTAGCACAGTGGGATGGTCAATGATGATTCCAAAATCACGATCACACAAACTATCTGCTTTCCACTAGAATTTCCCAAATGCTCTCTCTAATGTTCACAGAGACCTTATTGCAGATCACTTTCCTAAATTCAAGAAGGAAACTTTGCTGCTTTAGAGAATAAACGACTTGCCTGCTGCCTCCAGTTTAAGAAGACAAAATGATGACACTGTGAAATGCTTTCCCAGAGCTGCTTTTGCATGCTGTGTCTATGACCAGTTCCATGTAAGGTGCTGTGTGTGATTCCAAAGAACTCTTTGTTTGTATTTTGTTTCCATCATATTTTTCCATAAATATCAAACAACAACACTAATGTCTAGTAAATATCAATCCCATTGGAGCTTTCATATTGAGCCGTAATTATTGTGGGTCCTAAAACATTATAAATATTAGTACTCTCTATACTCCATACTTTACGTTTAACTACTCTGATTTTCTTCTTTCTTGCATTATTGCATCCTGATAAAATGTAGATGTTAAGTGTTAATAAGCATCACATTACTTGTGACAATAAAAGACATTTTTTTGATAACTTCGGTGACAATGGAAGATGTCTCAAAGTGGGAAGATCTGAGGGAGTCTTTTATGGGGATATAAAAGTTAAATGACAGAACCCTTTATAATCCTGCCAAAATGCAAATTCTTCAGTCTAGTAAGGACTAAAAGCGTCATCTTTATAAAAATGACTAAAGTAGATCAGACTTTAATTGGCAAGAGAATGGCAATGGAAGTAGGCATGGCTTAATTGGAGTTTTCTCCTGTAAAAGACAGTGTGGAGAGGTGTGCTTGCAATTATCTGTACCTATTAACCCTATAATCATCTGTTACTTTCTCTATACATCACATCAGGGAGCACTCCATACTTTAAATGCTGTGTTACAAAAAGAAAATTTTAAGCAAAATAAAAAGTTGTATCTTACATACTTAGCTCTTAATTTAAAGAGCTACAAGCATCGTGGTGCCAGCCTTTAATCCCGTCACTTCGGAGGCAAATGTTGGTGAGACTGAGGATAGTGTAGTATCAAGGTAAGTTCTAGGCTAGCTAGGAGTTTGCCAGTTATTTTTGTTGATAAGATCACTCACTTTTGGATGTTTATTAAACTATTTATTTCACTTTTTTAAGATCACCACATGAATACATCATTTCACCCTTTTCCTTCCTCCCTAAAATCTCTCTCATAAACTCCTTCTTGCCCTCTTTCAAATTCATGACCCATTTTATCATTAACTGTTACTACATGTGTGTGTGTATGTGTGTGTGTGTGTGTGTGTGTGTGTGTGTGTATTCTGAAATACATGAATAAACCTGTTCAGTCCACATAATTTTACATGTATTTATGATGTTAAGACTGGCTTCAAGAATATTAATTTAAAACATCTGACCTAAATTTTTCATTAATTGGAATTTCAATGTATTCAACAGTTCTAATTTTTAAATTTTAAATATGAATTAATGAATCAACATTGCATATATTTACTGGGTAAAAATGATATATAATTAATGAATTCAACTTAATCTATTTTGAGCTTTTTTATGTATACAAAGTAATACATGTTCACTTATCTAGGTATTGAAATATTTCAAAATTATTCCTTGTAATTCAGAAATGAAAAATGCACAATTATCCAATGCAGTTTTACATTTTTTAGCTGTTTGTGTGTGCTTCTAATAGGTCACTGAACTTGCTTTATTTGGGGCTACTTGCCTGTAGCCAAGCAAGAACCCCAGATCAGCCATAGGAGCACCAATCCACCCACAAAACTTTCAAAACCATATTTGTTTTGTCCACAAAATGCAGGAGTGGGGAATGGAATAGAGACTGAGGGAATGGCCAAGCAACTACTGGTCCCAATGGGCATGCACCAATTTCTGACACTAGTAATGATACTTTGTTATGCTTGCAGATAAAAACCTAGTGTGACTGCCTTCTGAGAGGCTCTATCCAGAAGCTGAAAGAAACAGATGCAGAGACCCACAGCCAAACACTGGAGGAGCTTGAGGAATCCTGTGGAAGAGTAAGGGGACATATTGAGCGCCCTGCAGAGAATAAGAACTCCACAAGAAGACCAACAGAGTCAATTAACCTGGACATTTGGGGGCTCTCAGATATTAAATCACCAAAAAATATCATACATGGGCTGGACTTATGCTCGCTGCACATATGTAGCATTTGTTCAGCTCATTCTCCATATGGGTTCCCCAACAAGTGAAACAGAGGCAATCCCTAAGGCTGTTGACCGCAGAATATGCTGCCCTAAGTAGGCTGTCTTGTCTGGCCTCAGAGGGAGAAGATGTGCCTAGCCCTGAAGAGACTTGTCATGATTGAGGGATACCTGGGATGGGGCACTTCCCTCTCAGAGGAGAAGGGAGGGGGGTGGGATGAGAGACTTTATGGGAGAGGGCAAAATGAACCAATCAATCAATGAATCAATCGATGAATAAATAAATAACTTTTTTTAAATTTAAAAAAGTCACTTCTAGGGGTTGGGGATTTAGCTCAGTGGTAGAATGCTTGCCTAGCAAGCACAAGGCCCTGGGTTCAGTCCCCAGCTCCAAAAAAGAAGAAAAAAGAAAAAAAAGTCACTTCTGTCAGGAAGCAGGAAGTTAACTGCATATTTTCACTTCTCCTTTAGTGATTCTAAATTAAATCAGCCTCTCTTCACCCTCTATTCCCATCTCCAGTGGTGCCCCTCCTAACCACCTTTCCCCATTGCATTGCTGTATCCCAGGCCCCACCCCTAGGAGGCACTTTCTGGGAACCCACTGGCAACACCTGCTAGGGAAGCAGGTAAAGTAACTGCAAATTTTCACATCTTTATCCATTCCTCCAAGTCCAATCCCCAGTCTCATCTTTAGTTCTCCAACAGACCTCCTTCTGTGTCTTCTTTCCCACTCCCTCACTCCATTCCCTGGAGACAAACAGATCGTGGAAGAAACTCACCTTTCCACCCCCCTTTTTAATTCCCTCAACCCCTAAATTATCCCCATTCCTAAGTCTCAAGTCCCAATTCTCAGAAACATATTTTGACAAAAAACTCCCAGTGGTATACCTATCAAGATCTCAGAAGGTTTTCCTATAGGCAACACATGACCACCACATTCTTCTAAGAACCAGAGAAGAAACAGAAACCAAAGGACAAAACACCAACCCTACAAAGATAAGACCAGATACCAGCAACTAGAATTACAATCTTCCTACTTCCAGATGTCTGGAAGCCAGAATAAAAACATAACGAAATAGCTGCCAAGGAACTATGTCTCCACTAGAGCCCCGTGACCCTAACACAGTAGGCTCTGAATATCCCAATATATTTTAAACACAAATAAAAGACCTTAAGACAGACTTCATGGATATGATAGTGGTCTTTAGAAAGGAAACAAAACATTTAATGAAATCTACAAAACCACAAACAATGAAAGGAAATGAATAAAATTGTTTTGAGACTTGAAAGTGGAACATGTAGAATAGAAACAAAAAAGAAAACCCAAAGTGAGGAAAATCTGGAAAAGAAAAAAATTAGGAACTTAGTGGGTGCCAGAGAGGAAAACTTGACCAATATAAGAGATGGAAGAGATAATCTTCAGAATTGACGACATGGTAGAAAAATATAGATATATCCATCAAAGGAAGTGTTATGTCTAAAACACTCATGGCACAAAACATCCAGCAAATAAGGAAAACCATGAAAAGACCAAATCTAACAATAGAGAAAAGAGAAGTAACACAGATCAAAGGCACAGAAAATAATTTCAACAAAATTATAGAAGAAAATTAACCTAAGGGAAGAGATGCCTATAAAAATACAAGAAGCATTCAAAACAACCAAATGACTTGACCAGAAAAGAAGTCCTTAACACAAAAAACAAAGCACTAAATGTATAGGACAATGAAAGAATAGTAAAATAAGCAAGGAAAAAACATAGCACACATGGGCAGGTCTATTAAAATTACATCTGGCTTGTTGATGGAGACTTGAAAAGGTAGAAGAGCCTGAAGAGATGTGCTGCAAACCAATGAAACCAGAAATGCCAACCCAAACTGCTCTCTCTACTCAGAAAACCTTCAACCACTATAGATGGAGAAAATAAGACATTGCTGCTAAAACCAAATTTAAGCAATATCTATCTACAAACCCATGCTTACCAAAGGAGCTAGAAGGTAACTTTAATTTAAAGCAGTTAATAACAAACAAGACAACACAGGGTATTCAGACTGAACAAGTCAAAAGAAGGAAAGCACAAAAACAAACAAACAAACACAGCAACAACATTCCCAAACTTAAGGGACACAAGAATGTTTTAAGAGACAACTTTGTCTACATAAAAAATTAGAGGGATTTTATTCTAGGAATTTAATAACAGTCCTGAAACTTGTTCTAGAACAAGGAATACACACACACACACACACACACACACACACACACACACACACAAACACACACAAACACACACAAACACACACAAACAAACAAAACAACAAACAACAACAAAACTCAATAAAACCAAAACAGTGAAACAAAGAGTTCAAAAATCAATAAGACTGACAATCCCTTACCCAAATTTCCTAAAAGATGGAGAGAAAAATATCTAAATTAACAAAGTGGAAGAAAAAAGGTGGACATAACAACAGACAGTGGGGAAATCCAGAGAATCATAAGGGCATACTTTAAAAACCTATACCGCACCAACTTGGAAAACCTAAAAGAATTATTAATTTTCTCTTTACATACAACTTAACAAAGTTAAATAGAGATAAGATATGCAGTCTAAACATACTTATAAACCCTCATGAAATAGAAGCAATCATTAAAAGTCTACAAACAAACAAACAAACAAACAAACAAAGCCCAAGACCAGATGGTTTTGGGCAGAATTCTACCAGACTTTCAAAGGGCATTAACACCAATAATCTTCAAATATGAATGGAAGGAACAATGTGCAATTCATTTTATGAGGTCACGGTCACCCTGATATCCAAACCACATAAGGGCCCATCAAAAAATATTAGAGAGAGCAAATTTTCTTATAAACATAGATACAAAAATCATCTATGAAATATTTTCAAACCAAAATCTAAGAACCCATCAAAAAGATAATTCTCCATGATCAAGTGGGCCTTACCCCAGAGGTTCAGTGATAGCTCAACATACATACATGGATAAGTATCTCCCTTACATAAATAAACTCAGAGATAAAAAACATGTGATCATCTCATTAGATGTAGAAAGGTCTTTGACAAAACCCAACTTTCCTTTGTGACAAAAAACCCTAGAGATTAGGGATACAAGGGACAAACCTTAGGATAATGAACGTAGTTTACAGTAAACTTGAGCAGACATCAACTTAAATGGAGACAAGTCAAAGCAATTCCACTAAAATCAGCAACAAAATAAGGTTTTCAGGTTTCTGAATACCTGTTCGCTCTAACACTTGAAATCTTAGGTTGAACAATAAGAAAACCAAAGGAAATCAAAGGAATACAAATCAGAAATAAATAATTCAAAATATCTTATTTACAAATATATAACAATATGCACATAACTGACTTTAAAAAACTCCACCAAGAAATTCCTACACCTAATAAACACATTTAATACTAAAGTCGGATAAAAAATTAATTCATAAATATATTAAAAAAATTCTAGAAGAAAATTTCCCTAACCTAACAAAAGAGATGCCCATAAACATACAAGAAGCTTACAGAACTCAAAAATAGATTGGACCAGAAGAGAAACTCCTCCCGTAACATAATAGTTAAAACACCAAATGCACAAAACAAAGAAAGAATATTAAAAGCAGGAAGGGAAAAAGGACAAGTGACATATAAAGGCAGACCTATAATAATCACACCAGACTTCTCAACAGAGACTATGAAAGCCAGAAGATCCTGGAGAGATGTCATACGGATCCTAAGAGAACACAAATGCCAGCCCAGGTTACTGTATCCAGCAAAACTCTCAATTAACATAGATGGAGAAACCAAGATATTACATGACAAAACCAAATTTACACAATATCTTTTTACAAATCCAACCCTACAAAGGCTAATAGGTGGAAAACTCCAACACAGGGACAGAAACTACACCGTACAGAAAGCAAAAATATAATTTCCTTGCAATGAAACCAAGAGACAAACAAACATAATTCCACATTTAACAATGAAAATAACAAAGTGACAGTCACTATTCCTAAATATCTCTCAACAACAATGGACTCAATTCCCGAATAAAATGACAAGGACTAACAGAATGGATATGTAAAGAGGAGTCAGCATTTTGCTGCATGCAGAAAACATACCTCGGAGACAAAGAAAGATACTGCCTCAGAGTAAATGGCTGGAAAACAACTTTCCAAGCAAATGGCCAAAAGAAACAAGCTGGAGTTGCCATTTTAATATCAAATAAAATTGACTTTCAACCAAAAGTCATTAAAAAAGATAAGGAAGGACACTTCACATTCATCAAAGGAAAAATACACCAAGATGAACTCTCAATCCTAAATATCTATGCTCCAAATACAAGGGCACCTACATTCATAAAAGAAACCTTACTAAAGCTCAAAACACACATTGCACCTCACACGATAATAGTAGGAGATTTCAATACCCCACTCTCATCAGATCATGGAAACAGAAATTAAACAGAGATGTAGAGAAACTATCAGAAGTTATGAACCAAATGGATTTAACAGATATCTACAGAACATTCCATCCTAAAAGAAAAGGATTTACCTTCTTCTCAGCACCTCATGGAACCTTCTCCAAAATTGACCATATAATCAGTCACAAAAAAGGCCTCAACAGATACAGGAAGATAGAAATAACCCCATGCATCCTATCAGACCACCACGGGCTAAAGCTGGTCTTCAATAACAATAAGGGAAGAACGCCCACATATACATGGAAGTTGAGCAATGCTCTACTCAATGATAACCTGGTCAAGGAAGAAATAAAGGAAGAAATTAAAGACTTCTATGAATTTAATGAAAATGAAGATACTACATTCCCAAACTTATGGGACACAATGAAAGCAGTACTAAGAGGAAAACTCACAGCTGTGAGTACCTACGGAAAGAAACAGGAAAGAGCATATGTCAGCAGCTTGACAGCACACCTAAATTTCTAGAAGAAAAAGAAATAAATACACCCAGGAGGAGTAGAAGGCTGGAAATAATCAAACTCAGAGCTGAAATCAACCAAGTAGAAACAAAAAGGACCATAGAAAGAATCAACAGAACCAAAAGTTGGTTCTTTGAGAAAATCAACAAGATAGATAAACCCTTAGCCAGACTAACCAGAGGGCACAGAGAGTGTATCCAAATTAACAAAATCAGAAATGAAAAGGGAAACATAACAACATAATTTGAAGAAATTACAAAAATCATCAGATCCTACTACAAAAGCCTATATTCAATAAAACTGGAAAATCTGGAGGAAATGGACAATTTTCTAGACAGATACCAGGTACCAAAGTTAAATCAGGAACAAATAAACCATCTAAACAACCCCATAACTTCTAAAGAAATAGAAGCAGTTATTAAAAGTCGCCCAACTAAAAAGAGCCAAGGTCCAGATGGGTTCAGTGCAGAATTCTATCAGACGTTCATAGAAGACCTCATACCAATACAGTCCAAACTATTACACAAAATTGAAACAGATGAGCACTACCAAATTCCTTCTGTGAAGCCATAATTACTCTTATACCGAAACCATTCAAAGACTCAACAAAGAAAGAGAACTTCAGAACAATTTCCCTTATGAATATTGATGCAAGAATACTCAATAAAATTCTTGCAAACTGAATCCAAGAACACATCAAAATGATCATCCATCATGATCAAGTAGGCTTCATCCCAGGGATGCAGGGATATTTTAATATATGAAAATCCAACAATGTAATCCACTATATAAACAAACTCAAAGATAAGAACAACATGATCATTTCATTAGATGCTGAGAAAGAAATAGACAAAATTTAAAACCTCTTCATGATAAAAGTCCTGGAAAGATCAGGAATTCAAGGCCCATACCTAAACATAGGAAAAGCAATAGCTAACATCCAACTAAATGGAGAGAAACTTGAAACAATCCCATAAAATCAGGGACCAGAGAAGGCTGCCGACTCTCTCCCTACTTATTCAATATAGTACTCGAAATCCTAGCCAGAGCAATCAGACAGCAAAAGGAGGTCAAAGGGATACAAATTGGAAGGGAAGAAATCAAAATATCACTATTTGTAGATGATATGATAGTGCACTGAAGTGACCCCAAAAGTTCCACCAGAGAACTAGTTAATCTGGTAAACAACTTCAGCAAAGTGTCAGGGTATAAAATTAAGTCAAAAAAAAATCAGTAGCCTTTCTCTACTCAAAGGATAAACATGCTGAGAAAGAAAATAAGGAAATGACACCCTTCACAATTGTCCCAAATAATATAAAATATCTTGGTGTGACTTTAACAAAGCAAGTGAAAGATCTGTATGACAAGAAATTCAAGTCTCTGAAGAAAAAATTGAGGAAGTTCTCGGAAGATGGAAAGATCTTCCATGCTCATGGATTGGCAGGATTAATATAGTAAAGATGGCTAGTTTGCCAAAAGCAATCTACAGATTCAGTGTAATCCCCATCAAAAGCCCTACTTAATTCTTTATAGAGATAGAAAGAGCAATTTGCAAATTCATTTGGAATATCAAAAAACACAGGATAGTGAAAACTATACTCAGCAATAATAGAATTTCTGTGGAGAAATCACGATCCCTGACTTTAAGCAGTATTACAGAGCAATAGTAATAAAAAGTGTATGGTATTGATACAGAGACAGATAGATCAGTGGAACAGATTGAAGACCCAGAAATGAACCCACACACCTATGGTCACTTGACCTTTGACAAAGGAGCTAAAACCACCCAATGGAAGAAAGATAACATCTTCAATGAATGGTGCTGGTTCAACTAGAGGTCAACATGTAGAAGAATGCAAATTGATCCATTCTTATCACCATGTACAAAGCTCAAGTCCTAGTGGATCAAGGACCTCCACATCAAACCAGACACACTCAAACTAATAGTAGCAAAATCTGGGAATAATGTCGAACACATGGGCACTGGGAAAAATTTCCTGAACAAAACATCAATGGCTCATGCTCTAAGATCAAGAATTGACAAATGGGAACCTCATAAAACTGCAAAGCTTCTGTAAGGCAGAAGACACTGTCATTAGGACAAAATGGCAACCAACTGATTGGGAAAGGATCTTTACCAATCCTACATCTAATAGAGGGCTAATATCCAAAATATACAAAGAACTCAAGAAGTTAGACTCCAGAGAGCCAAATAACCATATTAAAATGGGGTACAGAACTAAACAAAACATTCTCAGCTAAGGATTGTCGAATGCCAAAAGCACCTAAAGAAATGTTCAACATCCTTAGTCATCAGGTAAATGCAAATCAAAACAAACCTGAGAATCCACCTCACACCAGTCAGAATGGCTAAAATAAAAAACTCAGGTGATAGCAGATGCAGGTGAGTATGTGGAGAAAGAGGAACACTCCTCCATTGTCAGTGGGATGGCAAACTGGTACACTCACTCTGGAAATCAGTCTAGAGGTTCCTCAGAAAATTGGACATTACACTACCTGAGGACCCGGCTATACCTCTCTTGGGTATATACCCAAAAGATGCTCCAACATACAACAAAGACACATGCTCCACTATGTCCATAGTAGCCTTATTTATAATAGCCAGAAGCTGGAAAGAACCCAGATGCCCTTCAACAGAGGAATGGATACAGAAAATGTGGAACATCTGCAAAATGGAGTACTACTCAGCTATCAAAAACAATGACTTCATGAAATTCATGAGCAAATAGAATGAACTAGAAAATATCATCCTGAGTGAGGTTACTCAATCACAGAAAAACACACTTGGTATGCACTCACTGATAAGTGGATATTACCCAGAAAATTCAAATTACCCAAGATGCAATCCACAGACCACAGGAAGCTCAAGAATGATGACCAAAATGTGGATGCTCCCACTTCTTCTTAAAAGGGGAAACAATTTCCATAGGAGGGGATATGGAAGCAAAATTTAGAGCAGTGACTCAAGCAATGGCCATTAAGAGCCTACCCCACATGTGGCCAATATATATGGACACCGAAACTAGATAAGATTGATGAAGCTAAAAGATGCATGCTGAAAGGGACCGGATACAGATCTCTTCTGAGAGACACATCCAGAGCATGTGCAATACAGAGGTCAATGTTAGCAGCAAACCACTGAATAGGACCCCCTTGGTAGGAATTAGAGAAAGTATTGCAAGAGGTGAAGGAGCTTGCAACCCCATTAAAAACAACAATGCCAACCAACCAGAGCTTCCAGGGACTAAACCACTACTGAAAGACTATCCATGGACTGACCCAGGGCTCCAACTGCATATGTAGCAGAGAATAGCCTTGTTAGAGCACCAGTGGAAGGAGAAGCCCTTGGTCTGCCAAGTTGGACCCCCAGTGCAGGGGAATATGTGGAGGGGCAATAACAGGGAAGTATATGGGAAATACCTGCATGGGGGAGGCGGAGGGGAAGAAATGGGGGCTTATGGACAGGAAACCGGGAAGTGGAATAACATTTGAAATATAAGTAAAGAAATATATCTAATAAAAAAATTAAAAAAATTAATTTGTAAAAAATCAGAAGCCTCCATATATATAAAAGATAAACATAGTGGGAAAGAAATCAGGGAAACAGTACTTTTCCCGAGTGTCAAAATATTATAAACTATCTTGAAGTTTCTCTTCAAGTAAATGAAAGATGTGTATGATAAAGAATTCAAGTTTTGAAGAAAAATAAATAAAGAATATATCAGAAAATGGAAAGATCTCCCATTCTCCTGAATTGGTTGGATTAACATATTTAAATGCTGTCCCATCAAAAGCAATCCACAGATTCAATCAATCCCCATCCAAATTCTAACAAAAGTTTTCATGGATTTTGAAAGGACAATTTTAAACTTCATATTAAAGTATAAGAGCTAGGATAGTCTGAATAATAAATGAACTGGTGAAAGTATCCCCATCTCGATTTCAAGTTGTGCTGTAAAGCTACAGCTATCAAAGCAACATGCTAGTGCAGCAAAAGACAGAAATGGTTGATTAATGGAATGAAATTGAAGAACCTGACATTAATCCACACACCTACGGACAAATGATTTTTGATAAAGAAGCAAAACACACACACACACACACACACACACACACACACACACACACACACACACTAGTGATGGCGATCAGCCTCATCAACAAATGGTGCCGCTAAAACTGGACAGCTTTATATAGAAGAATCCAGATAGATAAAAATTTATCCCCCTGCACAAGACTCAACTTCAACTTGATCAAACATAATACCATAAACTCAGACATATTGAACTTGACAGAATGCATTGCCTTGAACTCACTGGCACAGAAAAACACTTTCTGAATGGAACACTGTAAACACACAAACTACGATCAACAATTAATAAATAGTTATTTATGATGAAAATCTTCTTCGTGGCAAAGTACACCATCATTTAGACAAAACAGAAATCCACAGAATTAAAAATATACTATTATTACCTACATGTTTGGGATATAGCTGATATAGCGAGAGCAAACTCTTAAAACTAGATATTTACAAACCCAATTAAATAGTGGACTACAGATCTAAACAGAGAATTCTCTAAAGAGGAAACTCAAATAGCTGAGAAAGACATTGAAATGTTTGTTATCTTTAATTATCAGGGAAATGCAAATGAGATTTCATCTTTCTTCTGTCGCAATAAGATCAATTAAACAAGTAACAGCTCATGCTGGCAAGGATGTGGGGAGAGCGGGGCACTTATCTATGCTGGTTCGAATGCACACTTTCACGGTCTGTGGGAATCAGAGTGGTGGTTCTCAGGAAGATGGAACTTGATCTATCTCAGGATCTAGCTAGAGCATCTTGGGCATTTATACTTGCTCAACTATGTTCATTGCTGCTTTATTCATAATAGTCAGAAATTGGAAACAACCTAGTTGCTTATACTCACAGGAGGAAATATGGAGACACAGTGTGGACTAGAAACTGAAGGAAAGGCCATCCAGAGACTGTCCCACCTGGGGACCCATCCCATACAGAGTCACCAAACTATTAAGGATGCTAAGAAATGAATGCTGACAGGAGGAGATATTGCTGTCTCCTGAAAGGCTCTACCAGAGCCTGACTAATACAGAATCAGATGCTTGTACCTAACCATTGGACTGAGAACAGGGATCCTAATGGAGGAGTTAGAGAAAGAACTGAAAGAGCTGAATGGGTTTGCAACCCCATAGGAAGAATAATAATATCATCCAACCATTCACCCCAGAGTTCCCAGGGCTAAACCACCAAGCAATCATGGAGTGACCCATGACTCCAGACATATAAGTAGCAGAGGATGGCCTTGTCAGGCATTAATGGGAGGAGACACCTTTGGTCCTGTAAAGGCTCTATGCCACAGTGTAGGGGAATCACTGGGTGCGGAGGCAGGAGGGAGTGGGTAGGTGGGTGGGTAAGCTTCCCCATAGAAGCAGGGGGAGGGGGTTGGAATAGCGGGTTTCTGAAGGGGAAAGGGGAAAACATTTGAAATATAAATTAAAAAAATATCCAAGAAAAGAAAAGAAAAAAATGGTCATTTACACAATGGATTATTAATAAGCTGTTGAAAAAATAAAATCATGAAATTTGAAGGTAAATAGATAATACTAGAAAAAAAATCCTCAATGAGGTATCTCAGATTGCAGAAAGACAAACATGGAATGTATTCACTTATATGTGGATATTAGTAGTTAAGTCAATGATAACCAAACTATAGCCTATAGTAGGTTAAGTATAGAATACACAGGTTAAGTATAGAGTAAGAAAGTAGGTAATGCAGATATATGTCCCCATGAAAGGGTAATAGCATAGATAGTTATGGATGGACATGGATGAGGAATGGAATAGGAGGATGAAATGGAGAGAGAAGAGGGTGTGGAATATAGGGAGAGATAGCTGAAATCAAGGGATATTTGAAGGGACTATGGAAACCCAATACAGTAGAAGCTTCTGAAAATATATACACAACTGAAGGCGTTCTGAGTGAAGCTGTGTGGGAGACAGAGCTTCAATTAGTGATCTCTTGTCACCAAAGGAGGTTTCAAGTACTTGGATTAAGTTATATCTAAATGTGTTGCTTACAAAAGAGGTCCCATGGGAACCCCCAAAGAATTAAGGTCACTGCCAAGATTATAGATTGCTTTCCAGAAACAGATGGGAAGGGCCTCCTGCTGAAGACAGCACCCCCACAAATCACCGAACTTGGAGAAATTGAGCTGGTACCTACATAGAGTCTTTACCCTTGAGTATCATCATCTGTAGTACAGGATGGTATGCTGCACACGGCCAAAGGAGAAACATACATGCCAAGCCAGCCACAAAGCCTTTGATCTTCAATGGCATCCTCCCTGCAAGATATACTAGTGCTATGGTGGCAAAAAGTTTGTGGGAGTAACCAACCAATATCTGATTTAACTTAAGACCCATTCCATGAAATAGAACTTATACCTAATACTGCCTCTGTGACCAGGAACCTTAAACTAGACAGGCCAGGGACCTGGGATAAAAACAAATAGCTATTTTTAAAAAATAGCATTAAGTGAACTTGTAAATACATTTTACTATATAGATTCATAGGTCAAGGCCTTGTTCAGCCATCAACAAAAAAGCTTCCTCCTGTAGCAGATAGGAACACATACAGAGACTCGCAGCCAGACATGTTGCAAAGAGTGAGAGACCTTGGAATATTCAATCCTGTGTTTCCATCAAATCCCTTCCCTCAGACCTCAGGGAAACTTGCAGAAGAGGTAGAGAGAATGGGAGAACCAGAGGACATGGAGGACATAAGGAAACAAAGCTCCTCTCTCTAATTCACAGGTTCAGTGCATCTACAAAGTCACAGAGAGAGAAGCAGCAGACACGGAGCCTTTACCTAGAACCGAAAGACGCGGACTCGTGTCCCATTCCTCACCACAAGATATCGCCATTTCATAACCACTTGAAAATGAAGATTTAGTTTCCTCTAAGGGATTCTCACTTGGGAGACAAGCTACTCTTAGGAGTAGGTGACATGCCCAGCAGTGGGTGGCCAACAGAAAACAAACCTAACAGCATCTTTGGAAGTTCCTTGTCTCAAAATGTCATGCCCAACCCCAACCTATATTTTATCTTATTTTCATTTATGTATTATCTCTTTACCCTACAGGTGCTTTGTTTATGTATTATGGCTAGAAGCTTAGTGTTTTTAATGAACTTCCTGAGTGTGTAATCTAGTAGGTCTTTCCTTCTGTCTCTAGTGCTTTTTCTTGCCTTCTGTTTGTTTTGTCCTATTCTGATGAGGTAATTCTTGTCTGTTCTTATCAGATTTTACTTTATTATTATTCCATTGGAACTTGCATGTTTTCTAGTGAGCAATCGAAAGGGGCTACATCCAGTTAGGGGAGGTGGGAGGAGCACTGGGAAGAAGTGGAAAGAGAAACCATAATCAATGTACAGTTTGTGAGAAAAATATTTACATTAAAGGAAAAAATAAATAAGAAACACTTTATAACGACGTAAAGTTTATATAGAAAAATGTCACATAGCTGCAGAGCACTATGAAAATTGTAATGAACAATTAGTATAGAACAATACGCTTATTCATGGTAAAGGATTTTTTTACTGCAACTTTTCCTGTTATTCTTGCTTCACAAGTTGGAGAACTGGTGTGGAGATTCTGTCCACTGCTAAAGATCCTGTAACTGTTATTCTTCTTACTCCTGTGATTAATTCCTAACACAATACCTAGAGCTGGAGAATTTGTTTTGGTTTATGGTTCCAGGATAGAGCTCATGGTTCTTGTTCTTTCAGCTGATACTGCGTTCCCAGGCATGGTACTAGGAGCTTGAGGCAGCTGAGTTCCCTGTGTCCACAGACAGGAGACAGAAGGAGGTGAATGCTAGGCTCTTTCTCTACTGTGTTTTGTTTTGTTTTGTTTTGTTTTGTTTTGTTTTGTTTTGTTTTGTTTTGGGATCCTAGCCATGGAGTGATGCTACCTGCATTTAGGGTTGGATTTCCCTCCTCAGTTAACCATCTCAGTCTAGACACAACATTATTCATTGCCTTCTATTTTGCAATGATCATACTCTTTGTTCTTTCGTATTTGAAAGCTCAAAAATCACAAACATAAGACAGATACTATTTCAGTTTTGCTAATGTTTCATTCATTAAGAGTACATTAATTTCTTGCATTTGTTAGATAGGATTAAACATTCATCCATTCTTCAAGCCCTCTCCCTCCATTTTCTGGGTAAATATGTGCTGGGACTTCTATATAGTCCTCAGCACACTGTAGATATACAGTATGGTCTGTGTTAAAATCTAGTTTTATTTAATTTGAAAAGCCATGAGTTGGCAAAATAGTGGCTCTCTCCATTACTGGCTACAGGGAAAACTGAAGATACGTATGGTTCAGTCTGAAGTGTACATATCGGCCATAGAGGTCAGCTAAATGTGGAGCACTTGGGAAGACAAATGACTAGGTGAGTGTGAATCAAAAGAAATACGACTTTGTTACCTTGTTCCGACAAACTGGCTATGAAAAACAAGCTTTACAAACAAAAAATCACAAACTGGATGAGTATAAAATTGTAGATTTTGGGCTGGAGGGACGCTCAGCAGTTACTGCCATCATTTGTACTCCAGCATGCTCGTGGTCACTCCAATTATCTGTGACTCCAAACCCAGCAGGTCTAACACTCTCTTCTGACCTCTGTGCACACCAGGCACACACATGGGGCACAGGTTTACATGCAGAAAACATAGTTATACACATGAAACAGATGACTGATGATATCTTTATCCTAACCCAGAAAGCAAGAGAGAATGAAGAGCGAAGATTGAGCCTGCAAACCCACAACACCCGCTACCAGAGACAAATTCTATCAGCAGGACCGAGCCCTCTAAAGGTGCTTTATCTTCCCTAAACAGCGCCCCCAAATGGAGACTATGTGTTAAAATACATGAGCCCGCGTGGGACATTTTTCATTCAAATCACCACAGCATGAGATAATGGTTAAATTGTATATATTTGCATCTGTAAATATTTTCTCAACACCATTTGCTGAAACAAATGTCATTTTTGTACTCTCCATTGTTGATTCCTTGTTCAAAACCACTTGACCTATGATAAAATACTTATTATCTCATTTCTGGGCACTATTCCACTAAACTGGTTGAGGAATCCATTTTTTTACAAGAATCGTGCAGTTTTATCAATATCTGTAGTATATTTCAAAATCATGCTATGAAGCTTCCAGCTTTGACCTTAAGACACCTTTTGCTATTTCAGAATTTTATGGTACAATTGTAAATTTCAGGATTGTCTTTTATATTTTCTATAAATCCCTACTCTAGTATGTAGGGGACATTGCATAGACTGAACTGTATATCATTTCAAATAGGGTAAAATTTGACAATATTTATTCTGTGCCATGCACATTTGGTATGTTTTCACTGATTAGTGTCTTCTGCGACTTTTTTCATTATCTTTTTATGGTTTTTAGCACCTGAAATTATCAGATGTCATATTTTTGAAAATATTTTGTCATGACACATTAGATGCCTTTTTAAAAGTCAGAATTAAGCTTCTTAACAGGGGAAATGAGAAGAAATAAAGGATTTCTCAACTTCTTCCTCTAATTTCATTTCCCAGATATAACCAGTACATTAAATTAAAGGTATGTCTCTAGAAATTTTTCTATTATGTCTTTAAATACATTTTAGGACAAAAATCTGCTTATCTGGAACAACTACAGACATATTAGGAAATTTATATTAGCACTTTGTATCCAAAGCTCGACTATATGCAATAATTGAACATTTTTAATCTCTCCTTTATGGTATAAATAAAACAGCTTCATTGATGGAAGAGTTTGACTACACATAATACAATGGCTTGCGCAAAGTGATACTCCACGTGTCCTATAAAAAGAGAAACATTTTATAAATAAAAGATGTGCTCATGGAAAGAACACACTCTATAATCACTTCAATGAGCATGGTCAGGCGTTCAATAAACACTCATCCCTACAGTTAGTACTAGGATGATGAGCAGGAAGCAAGCAGAGCAGCAAGACTCGTGCCCATGAAACGAAATTAGCTCCATAAAGTTGATGACTAAAATATACTACATAAAGCAGGGGTGCACACATTATGTTCTTTTGTGGCCTAGGAAACAAGTTGCCTGTTAACAAGTAAATGAGCTACTGTCTACTTGAATTGTCAATCACTTGGGTGAGTCCAAATTTCTTTACTGAATAGAAGGTTAGATCCTAAGAAACATTTATAACAACCAGAACTATGAGTGTTTACAAACAGAAAGCAGATGACATCATTTACTACAATGGTAGCAAATAGATAGAGTTTACTTGATGTTCAGTATAATTTTCCTTTTAAATTATATACATATTAACACATCACTACACCAGCTGTAATGTATTACCAGACAAGAGCAATAACCATAAGAGATGCATCATTAGGGGGCTCACCACTATAAGACAAAGAGTTTATTTATACATATCAGGATCACTAGCATGTCCCTAAGAGCTAAAACCTGAGACTCAGAAGTGTGTAATCTGTCAGTGAGAGAATGCTAGGAAGTAATATGATGCAAGTATGGTTTTAACAAAACATAATACCCATCAATTATTATAACTAAAATATAGAGCTCTCTCTCTCTAGAGACCTGAAAATACCTTTCTAAGCATCTACTTTTCATTTTTTCCTTTCCAATTTTAATTCTCATGCAACATCATAAACCCACAGAACCCCATGCTTGTCATTTAAAATAGAAACATAAATCTTGAGAAGAAATATTGGTAGATTCAAAAGAGTGTACATACTTAAAGCATTAGAATCATACAACAGTTTGTGGATTATGAAATAAAAATAAAATTCTCAAAGTCATTGCCTAATGTCAGCAAGTCTTCCCTGGCATGTATGGTAACTTGTTCGAGGGAAACAGTTTCAAAACTGTATGAAATGTAGCATTTCACCAGTCCTTTACCAACTTGTACTTGTAAGGCTGATGGGTTCAAGCTTTAAACGCATACATTGGAATGAACAGAAACAAGTATTAAATTTGGTGGTCAAAAAAGTTAACTCACTATGAGAAGTTCCCATGAAGCAAGCTTGACTGAGATGCTCCAGTTTTAGCAGTTTTAGCAGAGAACTTGTCATTGGCACGATCTCCAAGATTTTGTGCAGGGTGTTGAATGCTAGTGAGGTGAGCATATTCACCAACATACCAGCAATTTGCTAAGTGCATTCTCTTGAAATTATACCATGTTTCCATCTTGTAAATTCCCCAAAAGAAATTGACACTCTAAATATTGGTTTATTATTTTGTTAATTATCAGATATTTTATTTTTCATTTTTAATGCTTTACTTAAACCTTAGAATAACTGAGAGATGGATTATATTACCGTCTTACAAATTCAAAAACTACATCTTTAAAACAATAGCTCTAAAATGCTGTTGAGTATATTTTGGTTTGAACATCTACTGCCGGGCATAGCCTTACCTTAAGAGTGACTTGTGGACACACTAAGACTCTATTGGAGAAAACTATTTTTTTCCTCCGTGAGCAGCTATCAATTGGAGATAGCCTCTGACTGAGGGATGGGGGCATTTATCCACATCTCTTCTTTGCACTGGGACCCCATCTGACTTAGACACACACAGGCCTTGTGCATGCTCCGACAATCTCTGTGAGTTCATATGTGCACTAGCCCTGCTGTGTTTAAAACAGCTTGTTTCCTTGGTGTACATCAGAGACTTTAAAGGACAGAGATCTATAATAAAATTAGAAAAGAAAAAACTTTTTTGTTACTACTCCCTGACTTTCGACATCCTTGGCTCTTTTAAAACCAGTGAAAAGACTCCTCATAAGATAAAAGCGATGATGGGTGAGAAAAAGAATTCAGTCTTTCTCATGTAACAAAGATTCCTCAGTAAAACAGAGATTCACATTTTCCCAACTGCATTCATTATGCCCTTGTTAGAAAAGAAACAATGCATAATAGAGCAGAACAAATTATATATATATATATATATATATATATATATATATATATATATATGTATATATATATGTGTGTGTGTACATAATATGTGTATTATGAATATATATATATTCATATATATTTCAGAGAGTGCCATCTTCTGAGAAGATGCCACCTTCCCACAAGACTAATGTCCTCAGAAAAGAAACAGTAAGGTTTAATCCAAATGACTAAAATTTGCTCATGTCACTAGTGAAAAGCTGTTAAGCACAGACTGCAAGGTTGAATGTTTCTGAAAACTCCAGAGTGTTATCTCTCCATTACGTATTTTACACAGTACCCTGTGATCTTCTCCTTCACCAGAATCTGTGAGGACTAATGAAGTTGTTTCTTCTGTCTGTGCCTTGTGTTCCTCTTTAATGGCAATAAGCTTGCACTCTTATTTAAAATAACTTTGAATTTTCTGGTTATGTAAGTGGAAACCTAAATAAAATTAGACAAAATTGAAATTGCAGGTGATGTGGCTAATTAAAGACAGTATTTTAAGAAATAAAGAATATATTCCAGCTACAAACATACACAATAAAGAATGATGGTAATTAAAGTATATCCTAGCATTTTCTTTATAACATTAAGATAAATATTATGTGCAGAAGATAGCTGGTTGAATTGATTCACTTTTATTGCCACATAGTCATGATCAGAGCTGCTTTCTACATTTTACTGATACATATTCATTTCTCCTAGCCCTGTTAGCAACCTAAAACATAACTAGCTTAATACCTTTCTCCAACAACGGTCAGCTGTTCCAAGTTTAAGTTATTCAACCCCTTCGTATTAATTATGTCTGTTAAATTATTCCTGTGAGTCCCATAGATATTCTTTGAAATTAAGCATTCATTTTGTGTTTGTGTATATTTCATCGTAACGCACTGCATTAAGAAAAGCAGTCATGAAGACTGACTTTTATGATAAATAACCTAATATTCTCAGTCCTTTTAAGCTTGCTTAGTCACACTCATTTTCATAATGTAATGGGTTTCAGAATAGGAAACTGCTTATCCAGAAATGCCAAACCTCTGCTAACTCTGCCATGACTGCAACTGTTTCCCAGGCAGACTGCCTTAAGCGGTAGAGAAGTAGACAGAAAACCAAACCAAACCTAACAAGCAAACAAACAGTGTAAGGACTACTTCTATTCAGTGACTAATAGCATAAAATTGAATTACAAATAAATAAAACAACCAATTGACTTTATAATTTTGAGCACTTGAGGCATGAGTATATGCTATGATAGTATATTATCAAATAATTAAAAGGTTAGACAAACCTATCAAATCATATATATATATATATATATATATGCAACTATATATGTATATGAGACACATGGATTGTTTCATGCAAAAAATTAGCTTACTTGGGCTGAAAGTTTAACTTTTCATTCATTTATTCAAAATTCACTCAAGTCTTAACAACTAACTCTAGAATGTTTCTAGGCTCAAAGAAAGTAGTTAGGAATTTGAAGACAGGACAGTAACCTAAGTGACCATGGGGAATTGGGGCCAACAAATTGAGACTATATTACCCAAATGGAAGTAAGAGCAGTCTTCTGCAACGATGCGATGAGAATCAAATGTTGAAACGAAGTCTTAGCAAAGCACTTTAGGAAAGACACTGAATGGGAGAAATGTAAGCATCACCGTTGCTTTTAACCTCAGAGTTACCAATGGGGACATAAGACTGGAAAACAGAACGATATGACTAGAAAGAAGATGGTGCAAGGAGGACAAAGAGTAAACACCTCCTTCATAAAAAACTGATACAAATATAAATGAAAATTTAAAAAGGAAGAATTTTTGTTAGATAATATGTGTCTGTTGGGTATCCTTTTAGGCTGATAAAGAAATATTGTATACTAAATAAATGGCAGGGCAAAGAAAAGCTTCACTGACAAAGCTTCTAGAAATGAAAACAAGCATTGCGATATTAAAAAATTTCCTTGAAAAGGAAAGCTAATTGTTTGTTTGCCTTTACAAGAATGAGATAAAAGAAGAGAAAAAAATGGATAGATTTTGATTAGTGGAGTTAAATCTAATAATCAAATATGCTTACAAAGAACGTTAAGGAACTCAGCGGCTCACTTTCCATTTGTTCTGTCTTATAAGATAACAGTTTAGAGAGGGTCCTGAGACAGGAAAGATAGGAACCTCATGACTGTAGAGATCATCAGCTGAGCCAAGAACCCAAGTCATCTGAAATTCTCCAAGGAGTCACAGTGACTAGTTATCGCTGTAGTTACTTTCTACAAGGCAACTGGTGGCTGACTAACAGGATTCTTGGAGTATGTGGTCATAAAGCACTTTGAAGCTTAATAAAAAGACTTGGCTGTATGATGGGTGGTATCATAGTAGAAATCTGGGAGGAAGACAAATACATAATGTAATGAAGGAAGGAAGACTCAAAGAACAAAAATTCCAACATTAAAGAAGGGGTTGGGGATTTAGCTCAGCGGTAGAGCACTTGCCTAGCGAGCACAAGGCCCTGGGTTCGGTCCCCAGCTCCGAAAAAAAGAAAAAAGAAAAAAAAAGAAAAAAGAAAAAGAAAAGAAGCTGACCAAGTTGGTGGTGTAAATAAAAGAAAAATCAATTCATGTTAACAGTTTAATATACTGGAATAAAACAGTTTGTAAATTGGTGATAGAACTATAAGTATAGTATTAATGAACTGTGTTCATTAAAAAATCCACATATTAAATCATAACCCCCTCAAATCAAGGGACAATTATATTTAGAACTAGTGCTTTTGAGATGGTCATTAAGTTGCAGGGAATTTACTGCACACTAGTTAATATGACTACTCTCCTGTTAACATTCTAACAGGCACAACTGAAGACCACGTAACTGGGGAAATCATGGCTATTAGCAAGGCAAGGAGAAATGCCTCAGAAGAGACCAACTCTTTGAATACATTGATCTCCAACTTGTAACCTCTAGAGTTAGTAAACAGAATTCATCTATGTTTCCACTTCTTTTATCTCTTACATCTAAATGTAAGAAAATGATTAACTCTCCTTTCAAGGAGCTTACTTAATCTCCTAACGTTCTTTTGCATTCTTGGGACTTTATCAATTAAGGATTTCTTTGCCCTTGCTTTTTTTTAATATCAATATTTTCTCATCAATCTAAAAGACACCCACCAAGCACATATCAAACAAACAGAAACCTTCGTTTTTAATCTATTTTTATGTCAAAATTTTGCAAAGGCAGCCTTTACCCTATGTCTTCCCTGACTCCTCACTACCCCTTCACCCCTGCCCTGTTACCTTTCTAGTTATGTTTTTGTTTTGTTTTGTTTTGTTTTTTTGTTTTCTGACCTTATAATCCCATCGAATGTGGTTTGTCAAATTCCTGTTGCTAGCTTTAAGGATAAAAACAATGGCATTGCCTACAGTCGTTACCATTAACTGTGTGTTCTAAACTACTTTGCTTAGATTTCATTTCAGCTTTCAAAATCTCATCTTCTGGGTATAGAGAACTACTTACATAAGCTACTCAGATAGTGGCACCCTTTAAAAGCCATAGCAAACTGATGCGTTTTGTTGTATTATCCCTGAGGACAACAATAAGGAATCAATGTAAAGTGGCTCTTATCTCTTTACATCACATAGACAGTGAAAATATTTGTAAGCAGAGAGGCTGTAACAAGGAAAGTATCATGTACAGAGTTAAAATGATTTGTAGGCTAGGTGCAAGCAATTGGGTTGGTAAATGAAAAATTATGTTCTTGCTGATGTTTAATATCAATTATATTTGACATTATAGATTAAAATATATAGTATTTAAAATATTATTTGGGTATGATAGTGATGAAGATGCATTCATTTTTTATCCTTTTTATAGTTAAGGGGAAAGGTACAATATGAAAAAGTGGTATTTGCATTGTTGGCATGTCCATAGGCACCTTGAATAGATGTACCAAAAAAACAAAAGGTCAAGTACATTAAGTACATGCAGCATAATATTGCAGTAGGATTGTTCATTAGCGGGAGTGCTTGGAGACCAGGGAGCTTTCTGAAGGGTCATATACAATAAATTTGAACTCAAAATTTATGGCTCCCAAATTCTTGATCATGTTAACACCATTTCATTTTTGTCTGCATTTCATTGTAATCATGATAAATTTTCTTAAGATGTATGCCTTTTATGTTCAAGTACAAATACTCTAAGATATGATTAATGGTTGGCACTAAATTTCATTTTCCGCAGACACAGGAAAACGATCATAAGTCAGAGAAGCAATCAAATCAATGTTCACAAGAATTGTTTTTTCGACGAATCAGTATGAAGGAAAATATTGAAAATCTGGTCAAGTTTATACAGGAGAGTTAGAAAGTAGGTGCCTCAGCCCAAGGATCGTGGCGTTAAGACTGTCATGCTTGGTACTGATGAGATAGCTCAGAGTTAGGTAAAGGAGCTTGTAACCAATCCGAATGTCCGTTTTTGGAACCCGCATGGTGAAAATAGAGAACCCACTCCAGAATGTTCTCCTTTGACAAATCATGACACACACATACTTGAACACACACACACACACACACACACACACACACAGAGGATTGTGCTTCTAGCACCTCACATGTAGTCTGAAAGTTAGAACTGTGTAGGAAATGCACTGTCTATACCTAACAGTTGAGGGCACTGGGAACTCTTGAAATTAGCACAGAAACCTTCATTTCACATCTTATCCTAGGATTACAGTGAATGTGCCTAGCTAATGATTGAGTTTCTAATAATCCTACCCATCCACTGAATTAATCAAAAACAAAAAATATCATTTCAGGAAGATTACTCTCCTATGTTTGATTCAAATTTAGATTAAGGCAAAATGATAATATCGAGGAAGCAATATTGCAAGAACTTGCATCTGATCATGGACTTTCAGCATTTGAAAATATGTAGAAAAGCTTTTAGGCCCTGATTCTCACCCAGAGACCAGATAAACTCTCTGAGATCAATGGTTAACAAACATTATCATCTGTCAGTATCAATTTTAGAAATGATTAAAATGGATTTTAGATATTTAACTCCAATATTCCTGATTTGGCAGGGTGGACATTGTCTGGGAGAATGTATATTCTAATGTTCCCCAGGCAGAGTGAGGATATTGGTCTGGAATCAAACTTGGACAATCTCTGTGCTAGATAATGCTTTTAATTCTTTGAGCAGATCCTGTGGTAGGGGACCACAAAACTAATGCAACAGTAACCAAGGGCCCCTTCCCTCTCTGGAATTGTGCCAGTGTAAACAAGTAATAGGAAAAGAAAAGTGATCTTGAAGAACTAAAGTCTAGCAAGAAAATAATATACTGAGCATACATAATTGATGATATGGAGACACAAATACAGTATGAGATATGCTAATAAGACACAGGGCATCACAGAAAAGGATCTTCATAAAATTTCCAAGGCTTGCAATATCTCAGACAAGTGAAAAAGAAGCCATTGGTGCTCTAGTCAAGAGAAGGAAAATCTCAAATGTTGTTTTTAAAGACCATGTTACCTGTTAAACTAGAAATGTGCAGAGACAAAAGGTTTTAAAAGAGGTACTGAACTTTTCTGCTCCTGTCTTATTTGGAGGAAAGAATAGATTACCATCTCTATCAGATTTATAAAATTTAGAAGGCTGAGCTTGAAGTAGCTTCAGCTGTCTGGGTTTTTACTTCTATATTCTAGGATGATATTTTGACCCAGAAATATGAGCTGAATTCAATGCAAATTTAAGGGGAGCTTGGCCAGTGTTAGTCCTTGGTAGGATAAAGACAGGAAAATGGTGGATGTAATCAATGGCATACAACACAGAGTCTTTTCCTATAGAAACACCATCCATCCCTAGAAATCATACACTGATAAAGCAGTCTCCAAATATTTTCTTTAAGGTCATGTCTTCATGAAAATGATCAATCTATCATTTTTATCTTCTATTGGAAATTAACCTATATACAATTCAAATTTGAATATGACATTTACAATGCTGCCAAAGTTCATGTGTTTATTACTATCTCTACTCCAGAAACTGGGAAAGAGAATTTAGATCAATTTTAGAACTTAAATCTCTTTAAAATTATTGTTGGTAGTAGTCAAGTGACATCCCTGAAGAATGTAGAGTGTGAACAACTTCCATGTTTCTGAGATTATTTGCTGGAATATGCCAACAGTTTCTGATTCTTAAAAAAATAGAAAACCCTTACATGATTGTAAAGGGTTTCTGAGGAGTCACATTGGGATAATATAGAGATAACAGCTAAATAAACACCAAAGTATTTTGTACACTGAAAAACTGAAATATGTTGACAAAATAGATCTCTCTATAGGGATCATTGATACCTACAGAGCCAGAATAAAAATATACCTTAAGTTTGAAGGGTAAAGAGTGATTCTAAAAATTGGCAGCACATTAGAATCACCTAGGGAGCTTTTCAAACTCCCAGTGCCCAGATAACAGCTAATACCAATTAAGCCAGAGTCTCTGGAATGGGAGCTTGGCATCAGTATTTTCTAAGATACCCATGTGGTGCTTTAAACTGAACATCAAAATTAGGAAACCACTGGAGTATGGTAGCCATTTCATATTCATTACATCTGTTAGAAAGCTGTTGAAGTAGTGTGTAAAATTTTAATTTAAGGAGTGCTTGAAAATAACTCTATAATTCTGACCTATTACTTATTCCAAGAAAAATTCCCATTCCCATGCAACATCCTTGATAATCTAATATTATCTGGTGTTAGAAAGTGGAGAAGAGAAGAAGAGCAGAAATGAAGATAAAGGAATATGAGGTTACATCTTTCTTTATTAAAGAAATATGTGATTTGCAACTCCACATCCTTTTTTGATTCACAGAGCACAATGTTGACACACTTGTTGGATATTGGTTCTTTGTTCTTTTATCTCTGAACACCAATTGTCATATTATGGTCCAGATAAGAGGGCATTAATACTGGGTGGTAATCCTGATTGTGGGGAATAGGTAATTGACAGTGAGTCTCCTTGGGTAGTATACCCAGAGTTCTGCACTTCCTCAGTCTAAGAATCATACTCTATCTTAGTCTCCCATTGTCTTCATTGTGATTCAAAATTCTTTATAGTGTTCTCACTAACTGCTTTATGTAACTTCCCAGAAAACGAAGCAAGTTTTCATCATTTTCCATCTCTAGATTATTCCCTTAATTAACAATGTTTGTCTCCTATATCACAGTATATACAAGATAGGACATTTGCTATAAGATGTACTAGTCTGTATTTTACTATCTTGTGGCTTTTAAAATAGGAATTTGTCTATAGTAAAAACATTTCTGATATTTACATAAAACAATTAAAAGGCAGACTTCATATAAAAAAGGAATGGTGTGTTAAGAAATGCTAAAACAATACCTGTATCTGGGCTAGTTAGATGGCTCATCAAGTAATGCCATTTGTCACTGCTCTATACTTGATGAGTCAAATTCAATCCCAGGATCCACAAAGTAGGGCAGAACAGACTCTGTGTACCCTAGTGTGCACACCTACACATGAGCAAATACACACATGTGCAAAATGAGTGTAACAATAATTAAAATAAAACAATATATACAAGTAGTTTAAAAGTTATCAATTGTTGCTAAGTAGTCTTGCTTGGAGGCTCCACTCCTCTTCCAGAGGAGAGCTAAACTCAAAAGGAGCGAAGTTAATATCAGGTTCTAAAAGAATGAGAGGTGAATATGTGTCACTCAGAAATATATCAGCCAATACTTACTGGCTCAACATAAAAAGTTGCCATTAGAATCCACTGTATTAATAACTCCAGGAATTAGTTATAAATGTGATCTGTTCTCATTGCAGCATATGTGATATTACAATGGTTCTTACTTCTAACTTTAACATCTGAAGAATAAAATAGGATTTCATTATTTCATTTACTTGCATAGCAAGGCTCAAAGTGGTCCAGTGTTCAATGTGGACTGAACACTGCAGATAGAATAAGATAGTGAGTAAGCTCTTTCAACCATTTCGTGAAAGGCACACCTAGCTGAATAATGTTTCCTTAGCTCCTGGGAACAGAACCAATTACCTTCTCAAGAGTTGAGGGGATGAAGACAGAAAGTATAATACCAGGCGTTTGTGCAACAAAATGGAAACCTCAATGAAGATGACAGGAAAGACAGAGTATGTTACCTTACTCCTTCCACAACCTCAAGCAGTCCACCATAGAGATGACTCTCAGTTAGGAAAGGGAGAAAGAACTTCTAGGCTTTAACATCACTCCAGGTGCCATGACCATCACAGTAAAAATGAGTCCTAGGGAAAGCCTTATGACTCTTACCCTCAAGCAAATGAATGGAGATCAAGCTTAGAAATTGCATTAAGCCATGAAAATGGTCAGGCTCTGCTATCCTTTCTATCCTATCTCAGTGGCAGAGCTGTGAAAGAGTCAACCTAACTGAGGAATAAGGTGAAGAGTTAGCAGAGGGACTTATCTTAAAGGTATTTGAGGTACACAGTGGTAATAGTGTCTGGTAAAACTGAAAGCTATTTACACAGGCCTAAGCCCAAAACTGGAGTGTACAAATTAACCAATATGGAGAGAATCTGTTTCCAGATGGGGAAGGCTGAATTTCAACTAGCATCATTTCTGGACTCGGTGGGGATTAAAAAAGCCACACTCCAACCAAAACTATTCACTACCATCCAGATATGAGACTCCACTCAACTCAGCTTGTCATCAGCATTAGACAGGCAAAAGACTGTGCCCACTATCTCTTTCCAAACTTAGAGCAGCAAAGACAGGCCTGCCCAATGCTTTTACATAGGAATCTAGACTAAGCAAAGGCCTGTATCCCAGTGAAGTGGACTTGTACAGGGCTCATATGGCTACTGTGGGAATTGTAGCACCTCTTTTTGACTTTATGGGTTCTTATCTTTGTGAGAATCAAACCTTCTAGTTTATGTCAGCCTGGATGGCCAAGAAATTGAATTGATGAAAAGTACCCCGACACAAGTATGATGCAGCACAACGTTCCACTTGCTTGAAAGAGTCAGTATAGGGATCGCAAGAGCTTGCCTTGGCTCTTACTCTTAATGCTAATAAAATCTTACAGCCACCACATCCAGGCCTGCTTGCTACTTAAGTTCTGAGGTCCCCTTTCCTGGATTTCTAGCTAGAATCATTTGTATCTGAGATCACTTTGGCAGTAGACAGCCTGTAATGCTGTGGACTTTGGTTAGACTCCGATGTTGTGCTGTGGGACCAGAGGGCTATGGGCAAAGGGTACCATATAGATAGACAGCACTAATGACCATAAGTAGGTATGGCATAGGAGACTGAGGCTAATCTCTCAAAGATTGACCAATGTTATGTTGTTAACTAGTCATGGGGAGGGCTCTTTGGGTATTGGGAAAGGCTTGAAGTAACAATATTCTTTTCCAAAACCATTTTTTATTTTTTAAATTAACACAATACCTACATTTGGAAGAAACCTATATTGAGATTGTTCTCTAACTCCGAAACAGGAAAACTATGTCAACAGCAAATCTGGCCCTGAGGGCTACCCGGGGCCAAAATAGTCAAAATGATTATAATCTCCTAAGCAAATCAGCATCCTTACATCCTGAAAAACACACACTAGAAGTCCAGAATTAATTCTTAATTCTTCAGTGCCCAAATGATGTCATACATCGATAAGCATCAAAGTACTCAATAAACCAATATATAAAATACAACACCAGAAACTTACAAGGTAGCCATCAGTTTGGGAGCACCATCACCGAGAATTGAAGTTCACACTAGAACACTTCTTATCAGACTAGAGTACCTGGACATTGCCTATACTCAGCTTTAAGTCCACGTCATTGACAGTACTTAGGTTAAAATTCTGGAACAAACGTACTAAACGTACTAAACTTATGTACATTTTTAAGAATCAACAGGAGGGATTAAAGAGATGGTCCAGCAATTAATATATACTCCTCTCGAGGATGATTCACGTTCAGTTCCCCACACTCACGAAGTCGGTTCATAGCCACCTGTAACTCCAACTCCAGGAGATGTGGAGCCTTCTCCTGCCCCCGACATGGACACCTCCATCACACTATTCATACAAAAGAAATAAAAAGATGATAATTTTTTTAACTTTCAAGCTCTTTAATAGTAAAGTTGATTGACTTTAAATGTTGAATCTAATAAATTGAAATAATAAAAAACTGTTCATGACAATCTGTCAAAATTACTTAATGATGTTGAGAAAGTCCTCTGTATTCTTGCTGTGTACCATGGTGTATATTGGAGTGGAATCTGTGAGTGTCTTTGATCTCTAATTTCCTCTCTGACAGCTTCGATGTAGACATCCATTGCTCTACTGTCAATGGCCGCATCATACTCAACAACCTTCTGTTCTTCCTAGGCTGTTCTTTGAGGCAGCATGGAGTACAGAACCCTTGAGCTCCCTTCCTAGGTTTTCAGTGGTTGTTCTACCATAGTCATGCATAGGACCTGACTTAAATGTCTGCTACTCTGGCTCTCCTGGATGTTCTCTCCTCATTCCTGGTGAAGGTTTCTTTCAGTCTTTTGACTAAACCCTTCCTTTGTCAGGACATTGACCTTCCTCAAGGGTGAAAAGTTCACTATTTTAAATAGTAGATTTGGGTGGCTGATTAAATCTAGAGACAAAATAATAATAATTGATTTAAAAAATAGTTCACATTGTCTCAAAGTCCATGAGAGTTTATCTTTTAATATCTCAAAGAAAGAAATATGCTTTTAAAACATATAATTACTATGAAGAGCTCATCATTAGCCAAGTAGACCTCTTCTAAGCTTTTGTATGAATTATTAAATTGGTTTGAAAAATGACTCTGTGTCACAGCCACCATTGATCTTTCACAGAGTAAGTTAAGCCCTATCTGTTCTAAGGAAGCATGGGCTCAAGTCTTCAGAAGTATTTTGAAAATATGTTCTTTGCCTGCAGCCTGATTTCAGCTGTAGCTGAATGAAACTAATTAGGAGAATTTGAGGAAACAGATGAATATTCTATTCCAAAGGTCACTTCAGTAAAATCAAGTACTACGAAACTGCAAGACCATTAAAGTTTACCTGGCCCAAGCCAGTCTGAACTGTGTGTAGAAAAATTCTGACCTTGGTGCTTTTTAAGACTGTTCCGTTTGTTCACATAAAATGCAAAGCCGATATTGGCTCCATACAAAACCACTATCCATGACTTTAAGAAATGGAAATATCCCCGTCTAGGGATTATAAGAATTGTGCCATAATCCCAGAATAAGGTAGAGGGAACTGTGTGCCGGCCTGGCTTGCCAGTCATAGATGAAACACTGGTGTCTGGAGATAACATCTTCCTACAGAGCCAGGCAGACTTACCAGAGGATGCAAGCTTCGGGTTAGTTCTTTGGTCCTGACCCCTTGGATACACGTGTGTCCTTAGCTTATCCTTTTCATAACTGTAGCTCATTTGCCTCACTCATGCTTAACATGTCCTTTACCCAAAATATTGTCATTTTAAATATTCCTATTCTCACATTCTCCTCATTTCAATTCTGGTCTATTATCTCTTCTCAGAAAAGTCTCTTTTTGTCTCAATGGGGATAAATCCAAAGATAGAAATAAACATTAACCATTCCAATGTAAGAGTGCAGACACACCAGCAAAACTTCAAAGCATTTATCCTGATACATTAAACACACACACACACACACACACACACACACACACACACACACACAAACACACACCCTTTTTAAAATTTCATTCTAAAAACTATCAGATATTTTTCTAAACATACAAATAAAAACTCCCTTTTCTTTTCCACGTGGAATATGAAAGAGGTCACCTCTGAAAGGCAGTCATTGTATGTCTGATTCACTCTCTCCTGTTAAGTCAGCTGCTGATAGCATGGAATTTTCTGCGGGGTAATATTTCTAAAACTTATAGGTAGTATTTGTGAATGCTTCTGTAACTTAAGGGCTCTTGTAGCTTCTTCTGCTTTTATATAGTTACCTGTAATTTTATGAGATTTATATAATATATAATTACATATATAAATTAACATTATTTGATGTATAAATGTGCATGCCTACAGCAAACCAAGTTAATTGTCTGGGACGAACTAAATAGAATGCCTTTAATCATTAGACGGTTTTGTTCTGTCTAGAACACTCAATTTAGAACATCATTGAAACATTCTAAAATCACAGTAGACTCTTAATTTTTTATAGATAAGCATGGGGTTGTTTATGGAAAGTTTGAATGTAAAGCAAGAGTTATATGCTACCAATCAAGAGCCTTGCCCTCTTTTTTTTTTGTTTTATAGGTCTTGAATACAATTTACACAGTGTCAAGTATAGGTGGGAGTTGAAATACTACAGCAAGATAAATCCATGCAGAAAAGTATTGAAAGTTGGCTAGGACTAAGAGTATTATTGAGGCCAGAATGAAATTCCACAGAAAGCATTTCCTGGTTCCAGTCCAGGCCTTTGAGGAAACCCCACCAATTTCTATGGTCCAGGAACAGTTACTGTCTCCCTTCTCAGGGTAACAGCATTCTTAAGTTGAGAGAGTTACAAGGAAGCCTTAAATCTGATATGTGTCCTCTGTATCTTTGATACAGTGATATTTCCCAGAGTGTGGGAGGACATCAAGCTATGAAAATAGCCATGGAGAGATTTGCTTATTAAGTTCAGTTCTTTCGATTTTCCTAGTACTCTTTTTGAACACCAGGAGGTTCCCTTTATTTTGTGGGCACATCTTCTTTGCTCTTTGTCTAATGAAGTTTCTAATGTTTTTCTATGAGCTATTAAGCTTGGAAAAAGTAAACAGCTCTTTAAAAATAAGATAGTGAAAATGAAGAGTGGAAAATGCCTCAGTTTGAGGATACACCTCATTAGAGCCCATTATTTGGAAGAAAAGGCTAATACTTAGTAGTTCAAACTGTATAAAAATAATAGAGAATTAAGTAAGGCATCTCTAAGAGTTTTATGTATAATTTTGGTGATACTTCATCATTTCTGATAAAGTAACATTGACACAAATGCAGGACATCTATTTAAATTCGAATGTCAGAAAATAATGTTTTAATATATCATGTTCCATATATTGCATTAGACACACTTATACTAGAAATCATTATGTTTCATTTATGTGGAATTCAATGGTAATTTGCCAAGCTATGTTTTTGCAACATTTTACACCTAACTGATTGAGTATTGTAGGTTATAAAAGAGGTGCATACTGGTTCTTTTTTGTAATCCTGTATGTGTTTGTTTCAGAAGTTCCAGTGAAGTTTTAACTACAAATACTTTCTTGGACTTCCATGATTGGAGTACCAATTTCCTCCCTTCTATGTAGCAACATAGGTCATATCCAATATGTCATACTCAAGGGAAATATCATCTGACTCACTCTCCTTACCAGCTCAAGATGGAGTCTTCCTGAAAATGGCTGCATCTGTCTGATAAGGCTGGGGGTAGGGTTTGGTATGTGAAATGAGATTAAAGTGCTTTTTTCCCTTGAGGTAAGTATTACTTTCTTGAGAGATTTAACAGGAGCAGATAGGATCACAAAACATCAGACAATGTCCTGAGTTTCAAGATTTCTTTTTACAGCAGAATAAACGTTAAAGTTCACAACAATCCCAATAGGGAGGTAACGGACTGGAGCCTGGTTTCATCCAATGTGTAGATGTTTATATTTGCTTCTATCTGGATATTTGAACGATGGACCTGTTTTCAACCTTTGAAGCCACAAACATTTTTCTTGTGTGACCTTTGATCCCTTTATTCCCCAAAACCGAAATCTGGGCGATTCTACAGTAACATGACTTTTCTGGACTGTGACTAATTATCCTGCCTATGGAGATGTGGTGCTGCTCCCTGAAGAGATCAAAGAGATATTCATTTGTTTTGTTGTTTTAGCTAAAATCAGAAAGAAAAGTTTTGAAGCTATTTCCCCAGGCTTGGGGAATTTTATTGGATTAGAAGAAAAAGTGTGTTTACTAACACTGGTATTACAGCAGTAAAGGACAACAGGGTGGCAGGAGTCATCTCAGGAATGGGAAGGACATTGCTGCAATTCGATGAACACAGCATCAACTGTGGGACAATCTGGGATATGATATGAGTTGAAGCTTCAGGGATAGGTGCAAGAGAAGTTAGTCTAATCAACCTGGCCTGGCTCGTGTTCATTCGTTAATGTGCTGCATCTGCTCATCCAGCAGGTAGCTACTGAGTTGTCGTGTGTCCCAGAGGATTCTGTGTTTTGTGACACAACAATGAGGAAAGTTGTAATCAGTATTTGTCTTATCATTCAGTTGATGAAAATGAGGAATGGACAACTTCAAGAGAGCATATTTATGAATAAAAACAGCAAGACCAACTAAGCACACTGATGAGGGACTCATGAACAATTCCTGGAGCAAAGGACACTGGACATGTACAGGGAAGTATATTTCACATGTACACATGGGGGGGAGAAAGATTTAGGCACAGGGAACAGTTTATATGGAATTGTACATTGATGAGTTTATTTTATGTTCTTAATTAGTAGTGGGGCATGAAATTGGAGGGGAGGAGGAAGAGAAGATGGATCTGGATTTGTAGAAGGGCTCTGATAATAAACTTGGAGTGTGTTTTATGGATAGTGAGGCTGCCCTAAAGGTGTTAGACAGATGAATGATTCTATCATGATTGTTTTTTCTAAAAGGGTCATTTTGGTTTTTGTTACAAAATAAATTTAACTTAGTGCCAAACTGGACTATAAACTACGCTAATCCGCACACGGTAGGTCACCAGGGGAAGAAGTCAGTGACGGGTGCCTCTTCCATGCTCCTTCCTAGGTAAGGCTGAACCAATGAGTCACCAAATTGCGACGTGAATCAGTGAGCACCTAAGATTCCACAGAGACGCACTTTCTCTGTATTATTTTAAATACCTCCAAGAACTGAAAGGGCCAGTCATACACAATAGAAGTATAGAAATATAATAGCAAAGAAGAAATGAGTCTCAGATATTCTGTAATTCATAATCCCATAGTTCACTGGGAGCAGAGGTTATCTGTTTGTTGGTTTGTTTGTTTATTTTTTTAATGACTAATTTAATGGCATGAAGTGCTTGATGCTAATTCTAAAATTTCTGAAAGATGATTTATGTTAAGACAGCATACTTGCCCACTGTGCATATTTCTGCTGTACCCTTTTTAAAGTTGCATAAATAATTGTCATTAGTTAATAAATTAATAAGTTATTAAATATTAACAAATTACTAAGTGACAGCATTTCATCATTTTACAAAGGAAGGAAGTAATATCATAATTATATGATAAATGCTTTTGTTATAACATTGTATATAACTTTAATAACACTGAAATGCATATAGGTTATCAACTTGACTACATAGAGAATCACCAAGGAGGTAAACCTCTGTATATTTCTGTGAGGACATTTCCAGAGGAGTTGTATGGACTGGGGAAGATGCAATTGCAATGGGTAGCATCATATCCTGGGCTAGGACTCATACTCAATAATAGGGGAAATGGAAAAAGCCAAATAAACTTAAGCAACCAATTTCGCTGGTTTCATTGCTGCTGAAATGTGATGAGTTCCAGCCTTGCACCATGGGACAAACTTCTCCACTTCCTTCTCTCAGTCTGTGAGTCAAAATAAACCTTTCCTCCCTAAGATGCTTTATACAGGTATTTATGACATTAATGGGCACAATAACTATACAATTGTTCTTTCTTTGATTCGAAATGTAATATGGAACAAAAACTTCCTTGACTGTTTCAATCTACAATGAGAAGCAACCAAAATAAAATCACATTAAAGCTGTAAGTAAAACTTCAACTAGAGTGAATCGCGTAAAGAATCTCATTATTTTACATTATGCAACCAACTGTTGTTGGCCATTTTACTTCAGCTTGCTTTGTTCATCCTGAACATGGCATTAACAGTGTAATTGTTGCGCTGTCCTCAGTGGGAAAGGGTACACTTAATCTTGTAGAAACTTGATGCCCCAGGGAAAGGGGATGCTGGCAGGGTAAGGTGAGATTGGGTGGGTGGTGGGTGAAGGAGCACCCTCTGAGAGGCAAAGGGAACAAGGGATAGGGTGAAGAGCTCATAGAGGGGAGACCAGAAAGGGTGGCAACAATTGAAATGTAAATAAATAAAATAATTAATGGAATAAAATAAAAAAGAAAGGTACATTGCTTTTTCATCAATTTTTTCACTTTACAAACCAAACAAAGCCCCTCCCTTCTTTCCAGGCCACCTTTACAAAGCCTTCCTCTCATTAACCCGAGAAGGGGAGAACTCCATGGGTACTACCCCACCCCGGGACATCCAGTTGTAGCAACATTAAGTGCATCCTCTCATACTGAAGCCAAACCAAGAAGTCCAGTTAGGTGAAGGGGAATCAATGACAGACAATACTCAGAGGCAGCCTCCTCTCCAATTGCTTGGGAACCTACATGAAGATCAAGCTGCTAGTCTGCTTGGGGATGGGGGCTAAGTCTATCCCCTGCATGCTCTTTGGTTGGTGGTTCAGTCTCTCTGAACCCCATGGGATCAGGTTAGTTGGTTCTATAGGTGTCCTTGGTCCTCCTGGCTTGCTCAGTTCTACTCTCCACTCTTCCACAAGATTCCCCGTGTTTGGCTGTGGGTCTCTGCATCTGCTTCCATTTGCTGCTGGAGGAAGCCTCTCTGGAGACAGCTATGCTAGGCTCCTGTCTTCAAGCACAGCAGAGTGTCATCGATGGTGTCAAGGAGGTGGTCCTCTCCGATGGTGTGGTACTCGAGTTGAGCCAGTCATTCGTTGGCCATTCCCTCATTTTCAGCTCCATCTTTATCTCTGAGCGTCTTAGAGGCAGGACAGATTTTGGGTTAAAGGGTTCGTGGGTGGGTTCATGTCCCCTGCCCTCCACTGGCTACAGGAAGTGGTCACTTCAGTCTCCATATCCCTGGCTGGTAGGAGTCTCAGTTGGAGCTAGACTCCGTGGAACACCTCCACCCACCTAGATCTCCAGGTAGTCCCAGAGATGGCTTCGCCACTGATTTCTGCTCTCACTCCCAGCCCTCTCCTACCTCCTTTCCCAGATAAACTGTTTTTGGAACAAATTAAATAAGAATGTTGAACAAAAATAAAATAATTTAAGAAATTAACACAAAGAAATAAACAAAAGAACAAAAACATACTAAATACAGCACTGAAGGCATTTTACAAAGCTCTGTTTGACACAAGTTTGGGTAATTTTTTCTTCAAATAAATGATGTTGCATAGTTTAACGTATGTTTTGTCCAAAGCCATTTTTTATTTTCTTTTTATATAACATTTTAATAAAACATATTGTGAAGGATTTTGCAACAGACCTTGAAATCACAGTTTTTATCACTGCAAGTCATTAAAATTGTCATCACAATTAAAAACTTATCAACAGAGCAAGTTCAAGACAGACAAGGCCAAACAGAGGAACCATGTCTCAAAAAACGGAAAAAAAAACAAATAAAAACAAAATAATACATCTATTTATTAAATATACATTGAGTCCATCATGTAAGGAAAGCTCCAACATTGCTTTAAGACAGTTGCTCTTTGACCATATTTCAAGGCAAGATTTAGCAACGAGTTTGTTGTAACAGAAAGGCTTAGAACTTTTTTGTTGAAATTATCTTTAATCTCTTTATTAACTTGGGAAAAGTTGGAAAAATTGATCATGGAACATTTCTTCTTGCACTTTTCTCTATTTCAGTAAAACATTCTAACTCGAATCTTCCAATTCTGCCACTAGTTTAATAAAATATTTACTTAAGCTGTAGTTTAGAAAATACTTGTTTTTCTATATCAAACATCTTCATTATATTATGCAAGCTAACAGCATTTATGAGCATATGTATTTAGAGATGTCGATATAACTCACACATCAAAAACAAAAACATGAATAAAGATATTTTCTACATTCATCAAACATCCAGTAAGCAATATACTAACTAGTTCACACCTGATTTCAGCAATACTATTTTCTCAGGGTTCTAAAAACTGGAAATGTGACATCAAGTTGTTTCAAACATTGCTTTTTTTTTTCCTTTTTTAAAAATTTATTTATTTATCTGCTTTATATCCCAACAGCTGCCCTCTCCAGTAACCTCCCTTCTCCTCTGAGCCCCCCATCCCACCCTGATACATCAAGTCTTTGCAGAGCTAGGTGGATTTTCTCCCACTGAGACCAGACAAGGCATCTCAATTAGAAAGTATTTTATACAGACAGGCAACAGCTTTAGGGATAACCCCTGCTTTGGTTGTTGGGAAGTCCAAATGAAAACTGAGTTGCACATCTGCCACACAGTTTGTCTCAATTATGTTTTAAGGAGTTAACCTCCAGATAAAGTGCCATTCTGGTGCACTCTAGGTAAGGACTTCATAGTATGAATGGGGTGTGTACTAGGACACAACCCAGCTCATACCAGATGCAATTATATATTCTGCAGAAATTTTAAAAGCATGAGTTTAGACTATTTGAAGAATTACAAATTAGGATATATTGAGAGGCTTGGATACTTGGACTTTCTTCAAATATATGCTTCATCTTGAAAAGAATATTTTGCCAATCTGTTACTCTTTTGTCTGATTAAGTTTTGTATAAGAAATTCTACAAGCTAAAATATATTTTGTTTAATTAAGGAATGAGTTAATTATATCAAAAATGGTCTAACTCATATCAATGGTGTACTATGTATATTTATCTATTTCTGGGAGCAAATCTGATTTAGCACAATTTCTATATTTGATAAAAATCTAAGTATCCAATTATAAAAAGTTATATTTGTGATGAATAATTTCATGTTAGAATAGATTTAGGTGCTTTAATCATTCAGGCTGACTTGACTTCCCTTTTTTTGGCTACATGATACTTGACTTAAAGTTCAAGCTTCTGTAAATTATTAAGTTCAGCCAAAAATAATGATAAAATGCATATTTAAATTTCATATTCATCAAGCTATCACTCAGGACCATCAATATAAACGTTTTTATATTCCATTTAAAATTTTAAACAATTTTAATTGTTCTTGAAACCTCTTCTGGTTTTTCTAAACTGAGAAAAATTATGTTAAGTGCAGATAATTATAATAAACTATTATATATAAATTATGTAAATAAACTGCCTTCAGTCTTAAAGTTTTATTAGAATGTTGTGCAAAAATAAATCAACTTTTCTTAATATGTCAAATTCTCTAATTTGCATATCTGAGTTATATAAAAGAATGATAGTATTCATATGCCATTTTATATTGCAGAAGAGTAAAAATGCCCAGTTCCACCTATGATAAGTTAACATGTTATTTTTTAATGTATCAGTACTGGGACCCAAAATTACTTAACCATGATTCCTTGTATGTCTATATGATTATTTATATATAAGATAGATTTAATCCCTATAATTTTTCATGCCTTGTAACTCATCTTTAAGAACACTGTTATGTGATGTATTACAGTTTCTTTAAATTTTCTCATTAGTGTATGTTGCATATTACCATTTGTATTGTATACATAAATGTTTATAAACTTACCTGATTCTTCTTTTTAAGAAGAATCATACACTCATGTGTATGAGTATATTCTGTGTGCATGTACATCTGGGCACCATATGCTTGCCTGATGCCTGTGGAAGCCAGGAGAGAGTGTTGTAGCTCCTGAATCTGGATGGACAGATGGTTGTGAGCCACCATGTAGGTGCTGGGAATTGAAATCTAGTCTTCTGGAGTACTAGCAAATGCACCTAACCATTGAGCCATTTCTCCTGCTTCCCTGATTATTTTTCTAAGACTCAGTTTTAGACTTTGCATCTGTAGAAGTATATATACATGTTCAAAGGTTTATATGGTGCTAAGATTTCACTGTAGAAATGCTGAAATAGTTCGAGTGCCTCTAGAAACATCCCTGAGAACACAGAGGTCTTTACTGTCACCCGAGACTGTTACTAGTTTCCACCCAGATAATCAGGTGATAACATAGCTCCCTTTGTTATTAATCATGACTACCGACCACTGCAATCGCTCAGGGGCTTTCTTTTTTATACATTTGGCTCCCTTTCCACTAAAATGTCCTAAATATTTATAACAGTAAAAATGACTAGGATGTTTACTTGTGTCCAACGCTGCTTCTCAGCACTCTACGTCTATTTAATTATACTCTTGCAAACATGTGTGGGAGATAAGTGGTATTCTTGTCCCCACTTGACAAATAGGTCAAGACTTGAAACTGAATTTTGGCTTCAGGGCTCACACCTCTTGTGGAGTACTTTGTACTTCTTAGATTATTTTGTGCTCATGTTTAATTTTTATTTTTTAATCTTTAAAAAAATCCACATCTAACCCTTCATATGTCTATCCATCTACCCATCCATGTGTCTGTCATCTGTCTTTTTTCCTGTTTTAGATGCTTCCCTCCAGACATAGTCTCACATGTGCCAATATTGGTTACATATATTTTGCATGAATTTTGAAAGACATGTTTAGGTGACAGTAAAATTCATGCATAATTTGCCCATCTCTTCGAAAAGCCATTTTGCAATAACTTAAGTAACAGATTTCAATATGGTTTTGTTGTTTTGTTTTGTTTTGCTTTTTTGTGGTTTTTTGTTTGTTTGTTTGTTTGTTTGTTTTTACATTGAAAGTAGATGATGGCTACATTAAGAATGCCTGGTCTAACAGCCAGAATACAGCAAATACAGAGGCGAATGCCAGCAGCAAACCACTGAACTGAGAATAGGTCCCCTATTGAAGGAATCAGAGAAAGAACTGGAAGAGCTTGAAGGGGCTCGAGACCCCAAAAGTACAACAATGCCAAGCAACCAGAGCTTCCAGGGACTAAGCTACTACCTAAAGACTATACATGGACTGACCCTGGACTCTGACCCCATAGGTAGCAATGAATATCCTAGTAAGAGCACCAGTGGAAGGGAAAGCCCTGGGTCCTGCTAAGACTGAACCCCCAGTGAACTGGTCTATGGGGGGAGGGCGGCAATGGGGGAGGGTTGGGAGGGGAACACCCATAAGGAAGGGGAGGGGGGAGGGGGATGTTTGCCCGGAAACCGGGAAAGGGAATAACACTCGAAATGTATATAAGAAATACTCAAGTTAATAAAAAAAAAAAAAAGAATGCCTGGTCTATTGCTGATTCTTATGCTACTACTGTGTTTAAGAACACTATGCTAACATTGGGAAATCAAGAAACTGGAACTGTGCAATAGTACAAGGAAATGTTAAATAGAATTGTCGAGTGAGTCAAGAGGACTGTGGAAGAACACAGCTACAACTGCTGATAACACTGAGTTGCTTCAATTTTTTTAATATCCGGGTAACATTTGATTGAAATTTTAATAAAAAGTAATATTCTACAAACTCATTTTATATGAATTTGAAGTACACACATTTTTTGATGATTGTATAAGGAGTTTTAAAAATTCTCACTTTTTATATAAGATTGAAATATACTTATTTTTCTTCAAGTAGGAGAAACATTCAGGTTGGTGTTAGAACTGCTAATGTTTAATCTTTTTTGATCAGCTCATTTTATGTTTTCATTATTGCATAAGGTATTTGACTTTCACATACTGCTTCAGTCTTATATTTAATGTAGAATACCTCAAAGTAAATTGAGAAAAAATACTTTCAATTCATTCACTACCCTAGATTTGAGAAGGTTCTATCAATGACCAAAGAAATAATAGTATTCAAAATTCATTTTTATTGATTTATGATTTCAGATATCTCTAACTTTTTTGCATGGTTTTTAGTTAAAATGTAACTAAATAGTTTCCCTCCTTCCTTTCCCTTCATCTAATATTTCCCACATACTCCTTTAGCTGCTGTAACTCTTTCTCAATTCTCTCTCTCTCTCTCTCTCTCTCTCTCTCTCTCTCTCTCTTTCTTTCTCTCTCTCTGTGTGTGTGTGTGTGTGCCTCCATATTTATAACAAGTTTACTGACTATTGCTATCTGATTATTTATCATATTTATCACTTATCAGATGGTTACTCATTTTTGATACCCTAACATCAAAAAGTAAGAAATATGAACAATGACAGCAGAGAGGTTAGCTCATATTAGCTTAAGGAAATGTATATATAACTCATATGATAAAATGTGCAGTTTTGAATATCCTATTTAGGATGAGGAGTGCCAGTCTTTCTGAAAAAAACAAAAAAAAATAAGAATCCTATAGTCACTGAACATCATCATCTAGTTTCTGGATTTTAAAATGTAAAGTTTCTCCCAGTATGCCGGACAGTTTCTCGTATATATTTCAAACATTTATCATTGATGTGTGACCTAAACTTTAAGATGCAGACTTTCAGATACTAGTCTTTAATCTATGCTATACTCACACATATATAATGACATGCATTTAGAGAGTGGACATTTTAAATAGGAATTTTAAATTAATTTAGCTGTTTATGTTTGCTATAATTGCTACTAGTGTTTTGCTTTTGATGGCCAAGTGTCAGGCAGTATAAATTATACTTCATATTTTCAAAATAATAGGAAGTCCTACAAATATTTGAGCCAGATTTGGGAATTTATTAAGGTAAATATCAGATCAAGGCTTTGTGTGGAATAGTATTTGATTTGTTTTTCTACTTTCCTTGTTGTTTGGAACAAGAAAACTTTCAAGTTGATGTTCATGGATTACTGCTACTTTCATCCATTTAGAATATGTTAATGTCATCCCTTATTTTGTTTCAGAAAATATTTATGAAAAACTCACTAAATTAAACGCATTAACACACACAACACACACACAACACACACACACACACACACACACATACACACACATGCATAGATACACACGTATCTATGCCATCAAACATATCTCAGTTCTTCCTGGTAATTAGGAGAGAAACAATGATTAAACAATAATTGAATCAGAAGAAGTAAAAGTAAATAACAAAAAAAGGGATTGTCCAACTTTAAAATAAATTCAAGTTAAAAAATATATATACATATGTATATATATATATATATATATATATATATATATACACATATATAGAGACCCATTTCCCTTAAAGGGAATAAAAATAATAGCAATGCCCTGCAATGATATTTGAGATGTAACATGAATGTAAAAGCAAAAAAAGTGATGGTGAAAATTGTCATGAGAAATATTTAATACACAGCTCAATTTCCGCTTGTCTCCATGGAAGTCATGACTCTCACCATCTGCAGGTAGCACCGTGGCAGGACAGTCCTGGCTGCTGCCCCAGAGGCTCCCACTAAGGCCCCAGAGAGATCTTGCACACTGGAGTCTATCACAGACCATGGTGGGAGGATATCATTGTTTTATTTTTCTCTGCTAAAATAAAACAACATTAGCTGAATAACTTATCACTAAGAGAAATATATTCCTTATAGTTATTTAAAATATGTAGGCCAAGGCAAGACATTGCTAGATTCGGTTTCTGGTGAGAGCCTACTTTCTAGCTTAGAGCTAGAAACCTCCTTGTTCTGAGTTTACATGGAGGGAGTTGGATGTAAACTCTAATTGGTTTCCCATGAAGACATTGGTGCTGCTCCTGACAGCATTTCCTCCTCAGCTTGATCACTTCCCCAAAACCTAACCTTGAAAATTAGATTTTGCAGTATGGAATTTGGACAGACACATATAAAATGCGTGTTATTGATATCCAAGGCTTCTCCCTCTCATGAAATTCTACCCCAGAGTGCAGCTCTGTCACACAGTTCAGCCTCCTTGTCTAGTGTGCCACGCATTTGGACCTGTTCTCTGTACCATCTGCAGCAAATCGTCCCTTACCTCAGTAAATATATTTTCACTGAAAATCCTTTCACATCTTATCCCATTTCAGAATCTTAATTTACAAAACCTGAAATTAATAAACAGCCCCAAAAGATCGGATTCTATTAAATTTATAAATTTTATCTCCATGTTCATAACAGTTTTCATATAAATTAAATACTCTTTCGATCAATTTAAATCTCAGTTCTTCAGTTTCAGTTTCTCTTTCAAAATAAGACTTTGAAATATAAAATTGGAAGTAGTGCCTCTGTTAGTAAAAACAACTTTCAAGAGATTTCGACTGCATATTTTTATTAAGACAAAACAAAAGGGTGCTGAAATATACAAAGAAAACTTTAAGTTACGACTCTCAGAGATTTAAGCCTGCTTCTGAAAAATCATTCAAATAGCAGCAAGACTTTTACATAATTCAGTATTTCCTGTTTTGATTATTACATCAAGTTTATTTTTAATTTTTCTTTCTGGTGAGGGTGGAAATGATGAATTCATTCATGTATTCATTAAACACCCTGTAATAGTGGTCAGGCTCGAAGCCGAGACTGTTTCTTAGAACTAAACTTTGCCTTGTGTTGAATTTGACATTTGGAACACAAGTTTAAGTAAATGCCAAGCTTTAACTCTGGAGATGTAGCAATTTCCTCTATTTTAAACTGTTTGTCCTTTCTAGTTCTTCACAAAAACCTCTGTACAAACTTCCGGGGACTGCTTCCCATGGCTAAGTTCTATAAATCAAATATAATCACAAAAATTCTACAACAACAGGATATGATTCATACCTTGCTCACTCAACTCCTATTTTTGATTCTTTGATTTTTTCTGTTAATTTACTCACGTGGCTACATTATCTCTAACATTAGCAATGGCATCTTACTATGAGTCTCCTTCACTGTCTTGATGTATTCCAACGTAGACAAATGTAAGGAGTTTGTGTCAATTAAGTCACACACCAATTTTCACATTGGATGATCAGTTGGGATCGCTGACCTTCTAAATCTTAACACGAAGTTTTAATATTTATGGCTGTTTGACATCTAAAGTTTCTATGAGTTATACTGCAAGTCAATACTCTAGCCCAACCTTATGGGAATCTATACCCATGCCTATCCCTATAGGAGTCAACATTGATGTCCATCCTGAAGAGGAAGATAATATATGATACTCTTCTCATCCTTGACCTCAGTCAAGATCCCACACCTTCTCTTCTTACTTCTGCTGCTATACCTGTTCTCTAAGATTTCTAGTGCATCATAATAACAAAATTCTACTGTTAAATACTCATGCCAATTCCTTTGGAGTGTCCCCACTCTCACCAAACACATGATGAAATTGTCAATGGAATGCTGATAGCAGTGTATGGCACTACTCAACAAGGGAAAGGAACTAGATGTACAACCCTTCCTAAAGTAAAAGCCATTCTACAAGGGCTCTCATAAAATAATTATATGTATAAATTTTAAGCCTGATAAATTCATGAACAAAGAATTTCTTGATGAGTTATATGGCTCAAAAATTAAGAGCTCACACTGTTCCTGCAGAAGCCACAAGCTTATTGCCTGCCACTGATGCCAGATGGCACACAACTACTTGAAATTCCAGGACCAGAGAACCTGATGCCACAGTCAGGTCTCCTAATGCACCTTCACTAATGTGCACATTCCCACTCATGGACAGACAGACAGATAGACAGACAGACACGTGCGCACATACACACACACACACACACACACACACACACACAAGCACACATACATGGGCGAGTGTGCACACAAACATAATTTTCAAATAGAATTTAAGAAAGGTTAAAATTTTTTTTCTAACTTATGTAGGACAAATAGAAAAAGAAGAAAGGATTGGATGAGTGCTGGTTTTTAACTTGAAATGTTCTTTAACTAAAGATCAACTTGAATACACGTACTTGAAACTTGGAGGAGTGTGTATGAGTGAGGGTCACAAAGGAAACCGATGTCCACAGTCTGGACTTCCACATGGGCACTTTTAGGAGATATTTTGTGGAGAGAGGTCCCTTTTTCCCCCTGGTACAATCTTCCTCGTGACAAAGGGGAACCAATGCCTTTAGTCAAGAGTCTTCTTCAATCAGAACTGTTCCTCCCATCCTTCTCACTGACAGACCCATTAGCAATAATCATTTTTTCTGTTTTTTTCCAAGTACTGTATTCTAATTTTGATGAATTATGCAATTCTAAGACGTTTGTTCCTAAAAATAATTACTCTAGTAGCTATCATAATTCATTTGTAAGTTACAGTAAACCATTACACAAAATTTTGTATAAATTCATCGTTAATCATATATTTACTACAAATTACAGTAGAGAAACAATATAAAACATAGACAATATATATTATGATATCATATCTTAATATATCAAGTTTAAAAGTGTATTAGAAAAAGCCCTGTTAGAAAAATAGAAATAGAATTTTATTAAGGAAGTATATTGAACCACTTTGATATAAAAATGATTTGTTCAAAACTTTTAGATCATGTGAACACTGCAATTTTGCATGATTCTTATCATAAATATCTTTCCTGAGTGCCCATAACAACTCTTCATCTAAGCCTGGGCTATCTCTTCAAATTCAAGGCATTTACTCTTTAGCTAGAGAACTTCTTTAGCTAGTTGGTCATTTTTCTCCTCTCCATAGCTATTTTAGAACTCTATTCTGAGTCTCTGTTGTTCTTCCCAGCTGAGATGCTCATTTCCATTCTGTTTCCATATTTAAATAGTTTCCTGTCTTTAGAGGTTGACCTAGTTTTCAAATACTCAGAACCATCTTTCTTAATCATGCTAACAACTGTTTATCTTAACTTTCTGGAACTACAATAAGATACATTGTGCATAAAGACTCATTCCATTTACAATCTAACATTTGTACACAGTATGTGTGTGTTCACTGATGTCTGCAGATAAAGCGGTGTTATAGTGAGAATTTTGAATCCTTTTCACTGTTGAGTTTCTATCTCACTGCAATGGTATTAGAAGGGAACCTTTAGGAAGTAATTAGGTCATGAAACAGAAACAAGAGGAATGGGATTAGTGGTCTTATGAGAATCTGAAGAGGGTGACTTCTGTTTCCTGGCTGTGCTAGGAAAATAAAACAATAATTCTGCACGTTGCAACCTGGAAGACAATTCTTGCTAGAACCTCAACATGCTGGCATGTTAGTCTAGGGCTTCTAGCTTCCAGATTGGAAAAAAATATATTTTTTGTTGTTTACAAGCAACCTGTTCTGTGGTAACTTGTTATAGCAGGCAGAACTTACTAATATAAATATCGAAGCTTTTAGAGTGTAGAGATATTGACTAAATTGTATCTCCTGGAATGGTACTAGGAATATAGTGGTGCCTAAGAAGAATTTGATAACAGAGTAATTAAAAAGAACTGTTTTCCAAAGTTGGGATACATTCTGTATTGTCAGGATGACAATTGATAACTGCAGGAAATAGCTTTGAGGAAGAGATGCTCTTTATAGCCTATACGTCCTCGCGTCAGGGTTATATTTTGCTGGAATGAGGAGTCACTTGTGGGCTAGGGTTTGAAAAAAAATGCAAAGCATGTGCTCGTGTCCAAGTATATCTCCCTTAAAGCTTCTGTTGCTGTGCTCAATGTACTATATTAATTGTTTGGAGATTTCAAAGCCCAAATAAAAATGCAAATGCTATCTGGAAGAACATTTTAGCTGATATCGCTTCATCAGATTACTTAGCCTATTTGCCCAGCCCTCTCTTTGGCATTCAAATAGACAGAGATGAGGGAAATAAGTGAAAGAAAACACTCAGAGCCCGCAGCTCTGTGGAAGGCAATGTCAGGGGAAATATTTTGGGCAACGAGGATGTGTGGTAAATGTGCTGAATATGTAAGAAGGAGCATAGAGCTGTGTGCCATAAAGCAGTGGGCACACAGAACAGCTGTTGAGTGATCCAGATCTGTTCCAGAGGAGAGCGTGGTGTGTAAGTTAGACGACTGAATATTAATTAGTTGGCCTTTTGTTAAGTGAAAATGTCCTAACTGTAGAATGAAAGACTCTACCTTGAAGGAAATGTTTCTTCATGCTTCCTAGGTGACTCACACAACTACTTACATCAGTAAAACTCCATTCATCTAGGTATTTTGCATATTTTTTCATTATTCATATTTTCTCCAGGAAAAAGAATGTTTCCTGAAGTTTCATTTTTATTTCCTGGGAAACTGTTTTTTTTCTGAAAGTTCTTATTTGAGTCTGAATCAGAAAGTGTTAGCCTCTATGTATTCTCTCAAATATTCAAATTTTTCAGTTTTACATTGAGATACTTGATGCATTTGGAATTGACTTGTGCAGATGGGGCAAGAAGACGCAATTTTCTCTCTTCTCCACATAGATATCCAGTCATCATACCATTTGTTAAAGATGCTGTATATTTTCTCCAAACTATGTTTTGGGCATCTTTATTCAAATCAGGTGGTCAGAGGTTCTAGGACTTATGAGGTCCTCCTAGGGTCTGTTCTTTGATCAATAATTTTGTTTTCCTCTCAGTACACTTTTGCATTTACTACCACTGGTTTTTAGTAGAACTTGAAATTGAGACTAGTGATGCCTACAATAATATTTTTATTGTTGAGTAATGTTTTGGTTATCATGGTCTGTTTTGTTTCCATGTAATTTTTTCAATTTTTGTAATAATGGTGTTGAAATAATTTAAAATTTTTGAGAATATATTTACAACATTTATCACTTTTATTTTCTCCCTTGAGACTCTCTTATTATCCCTCCAACCCCCTTTTCAAATGAATGTTCTCTTTTTCCTTAGTTATATATTAAATATATATGCAAATACATTTGCTTTAATCAAAAATATTTGTTGTAATGAATATCTCTCTAAATGAACATCTGCTTAAGAAGAAAACTGTGACTGTTACTCTGTAGTAGTTGTGTGCATTGCTTCAAATCTGTAGATTGAAAGACAGGAATTTCCAAAATCTTAATTTTACAAACCTATGTTCATGTATACAGGAGGTCTCTCCATCTTCTGATTTCTTCTTCAATCTATCCACTGTTTCAACATTCTTATTATGTGGGTCTTATTCCAGTAGCCAAGCTATATACCAAGGTGTGCATTTTCTAGGTTATTTTGAAGGGAATATATTTGGAGAATATAAATGAAATTTTGGTGGATTCATTCTTTTTCGATTTGTGACTGGTATATAAGTAGGGTACTGATTTGGGAGTGTTTATTTTGTAAACTGATACTTTACAAAAAGTATTTATCAGCTATGTGAGTTTCATGGTTGGCTACTCAGGATTTCACATGTGTTAAACTATATTGTCTGCAAACTCTATTGTGTTCATTACATATATGTATCCCCTTTAATATCCTCTTTAATTACTTCTATTGGCTTATCAATGTAGCTAGGACTTGAAATACTTCCTTGAAAGGAGATTATGAGTTATTTCTAATCTTAGCGGAAATTCTTCAATTATTTTCTCCATTTAGCATGAGGGTAACTTTTGTTTTGTCATACATAGCTTCTATGGCTCCTGTGATGTTACATTATTTTCATTCTAGTATCCCAGGGTTTTATAATGAAGGAAAGTTGGATTTTGGTGCAGGCATTTTGGCAAAAACTCAAAGGATCATTTAATTTCTGTTCTAGTGTCTAGAGTCCTATTACATGAAGAATTATATTTACTTACATCCATAAGTAGAACCATCCCTGAATTTCTGAAGTAAAACAACTTGATCATGGTGAATGAACATTTTTTTTGTTTTTGGATATTTTTTATTTACATTTCAAATGTTATTCCCTTTTCCTGTTTCCCATCCATAAGCTCCCCTATCGCATGCTGTTCCCACTCCCCAACCACCCTCCTTTCCTCCCTTCCCTCCTCCCTGCCCTGACATTCCTCTACACTGGGGGGTCCAGCCTTTGTAGGACAAGGGCTTTTCCTTCTCTTGGTGCCTAACAAGGTCATCCTCTGCTGCATATGCAGCTGGAGCCATGGTCTGTCTATGTGTAGTCTTTGAGTAATGGTTTAGTCCCTGGGAGCTCTGGTTGGTTTGGTATTGTTGTTCTTATGGGGTTACAAGTCCCTTCATCTCCTTGGATTCTTTCTCTAACTCCTCCAATGGGGACCCTGTTCTCAGTTCAATGGTTTGATGCTAGCATTCACCTCTGTATTTGTCATTCTCTGACTGAGCCTCTCAGGAGACAGCTATATCAGGCTCCTGTCAGTATGCACTTCTTAGCTTCATCAATATTGTCTAGGTTTAGTGGCTGTAAATATGTGGGCTGGATCCCCAGATGGGGCAGGCTCTGAATGCCCATTCCTTTTGTTTCTGATCCAAACTTTGTCTCCATATCTCCTCCTATGAGTATTTTTGTTCCTCCTTTTAAAAATGACTGAAGCTTTTGGTTAGCCTTCTTGGGCTTCATGTGGTCTGTGCATTATATTGTGGGTAATTCGAGTTTTTAAGCTAATATCCACTTATCAGTGAGTGCATATCATGTGTGGTTTTTTGTGATTGGGTTACCTCACTCAGGATGATATTTTCTAGTTCCATCCATTTACCTATGAATTTCATGAAGTCATTGTCTTTGATAGCTGAGTAGTACTCCATTGTGTAAATGTACAATATTTTCTGTATCCATTCATTTCCTGAAGGGCATCTGGGTTCTTTCCAGCTGTTGGCTATTATAAATAAGGTTGCTATGAACATAGTGGAACATGTGTCTTTGTTGTATGTTGGAACATCATTTAGGGATATGCCCAGGGATGGTAGAGTTGGGTCTTAAGGTAGTACAATGCCCAATTTTCTGAGGAACTTCCAGACTGATTTCAAGAGTGGTTGGACCAGCTTGCAATCCCACCAACAATGGAGGAGTGTGCCTCTTTCTCCACATCCTCACCAGCATCTGTTGTCACCTGAGTTTTTGATCTTAGCCATTCAGACTGGTGTGAGGTGGAATCTCAGGGTTGTTTTCATTTGCATTTCCCTGATGACTAAGGATGTTGAACATTTCTTTAGATACTTCTCAGCCTTTTGATAATCCTCAGGTGAGAATTCTTTGTTTAACTCTGTACCCCATTTTTAATAGGGTTATTTGATTCACTAAACTCTATCTTCCTGTGTTCTTTGTATATATTGAATATTAGCCCTCTATTGGATGTAGGATTGGTAATGACCTTTCCCCAATCTGTTGGTTACCCTTTTTTCTTAGTGACAGTGCTCTTTCACTACAAAAGCTTTGCAGTTTTACAAATTCCCATTTGTCAACTCTTGATCTTAGAGCATAATCCATTGATACTTTCCAATAAGCCAGAAAATTTTCCCCAGTGCCCATGTGTTCAAGGCTCTTCCCCACTTTTTCATCTAGTAGTTTGAGTGTATATGGAGGTCCTTGATCCACTTGAGCTTCAGCTTTGTACAGGGTGATAAGCATGGATCGATCTGCATTCTTCTACATGCTGACTTCCAGTTGAACCAGCACCATTTGCTGAAAATGCTATCTTTTATCCATCGGATGGTTTTAGCTCCTTTGTCAAAAATCCAGTGACCATAGGTGTGTGGGTTCATTTCTCGGTCTTCAATTCTACTCTACTTATCTACTTGCCTGTCTCTGTACCAATACACCAATACCACACCATTTTGTTGTTGCTGTTGTTGTTGTTGTTTTTGTTGTTGCTGTTGTTGTTGTTTTATCACTATTGCTCTGTAAAACTGCTTGAGATCAGGGATGGTGATTTCCCCATAAATTCTTTTGTTGTCGAGTATAGTTTTGGCTATCCTGGGTTTTTTGTTATTCCAAATGAATTTGCAAATTGTTCTAACTCTATGAAGAATTGATTTGGAATTCTGATGGGGATTGCATTGAATCTGTAGACTGCTTTTTGCAAAATGACCATTTTTACTATATTAATCCTGCCAATCCATGAGCATGTGAGGTTTTTCCATCATCTGAGATCTTCTTCTATTTGTTTCTTCAGAGACTTGAAGTTCTTATCGTACAGATCTTTCACTTGCTTGGTTAGAGTCACACTGAGGTATTTTATATTATTTGGGGCTATTGTGAAGGGTGTCATTTCCCTAATTTCTTTCTCAGTCTGTTTATCCTTTGAATAGAGGAAGATTTGTTTGAGTTAATTTTATACCCAGCCACTTTGCTGAAGTTGTTTAGCAGGTTTACAAGTTTTCTGGTGGAACTTTTGGGGTCACTTAATTATACTATCATATCATCTGCAAATAGGAATATTTTGACTTTTTCCTTCCCAATTTGTATCCCTTTGACCTCCTTTCATTGCTCTGGCTAGGACTTTGAGTACTATATTGAATAAGTAGGAAGAGAGTGGGCAGCCTTTTCTAGTACCTGATTTTAGTGGGATTGCTTCAAGTTTCTCTACATTTAGTTTGATGTCAGCTACTGGTATTCTGTATATCTATTGGCCTTGAATTTCTCATCTTTCCAAGACTTTTATCATGAAGGGGTATTGAATTTTGTGAAATGCTTTCTTAGAATCTAATGAGATGATCATGTGTTTTTTTTCTTTGAGTTTGTTTATATAGTAGATTACACTATGTGGATGAATTTTCATATATTTAACCATCCCTGCACCCCTGGGATGAAGCCTACTTGATCATGATGGATAATCATTTTGCTGTTTTCTTGGATTCAGTTTACAATCATTTTATTGAGCATTTTTCCCTAGACATTTGTAAGGGAATTTGGTCTGAAGTTCTCCTTCTTTGTTCAGTCTTGGTGTGGTTTAGGTATAAGTGTAATTTCAACTTCATAGAAGGAATTAGGTAGTGCTCCTTCTGTTTCAGTTTTGTGGACAGTTTGGACAGTATTAGTATGAGGTCTTCTATGAAGGTCTGATAGAATTCTGCCCTAAACCCATCTGGTCCTAGGTTTTTTTTCCCATTGGGAAACTTTTTTTTCTTTTTTTTCTTGGATATATTTCTTTATTTACATTTCAAATGTTATTTCCTTTCCCAGTTTCCTGTCCATAAGCCCCTTGCTTCTATTTCTTTAGGAGTTTTGATCCTGATTTAACTTTGGTACCTGGTATCTGTGTAGAAAATTGTCCATTTCAACCAGATTTTCCAGTTTTATTTAATAGAGGCTTTTGTAGTAGGATTTGATGATTTTTTGAATTTCCCCAGATTCTGTTATTTCTCCCATTTCATTTCTGATTTTGCTAATTTGGGTACAGTGTCTCTGCCCTCTAGTTAGTCTGGCTAAATGTTTATTGATCTTGTTGATTTTCTCAAAGAACCAGCTCCTGATTTTGTTGATTCTTTGTATAGTTCTTTTTGTTTCTACTTGGTTGATTTTAGCCCTGAGTTTAATTATTTTCTGCCTTCTACTCCTCCTGGGTGTATTTGCTTCCTTTTGTTCTAGAGCTTTTAGGTGTGCTGTCAAGCTGCTAATGTATGCTCTCTCTAGTTTCTTTTTTGAGGCATTCAGAGCTATGGGTTTTCCTCTTAGCACTGTTTTCATTGTGTCCCATAAGTTTGTGTATGTTGTGCCTTCATTTTCATTAAATTCAAAAAGTCTTTAATTTTTTTCTTTATTTCTTCTTTGACCAAGCTATCATTGAGTAGAGTGTTGTTTAACTTCCACATGTATGTGGGCTTTCTGTCATTTTTGTTGTTATTGAAGACCAGCATTAGTCAGTGTTGATCTGATAGGATACATTGGATTATTTCAATCTTCTTGTATCTGTGAATGCCTATTTTGTTACTGATTATATGGTCAATTTTGGAGAAGGTACCATGAGGTGCTGAGAAGAATGTATATTCCTTTGTTTTAGGATGAATGTTCTATAAATAACTGTAAAACCATGTTAGCTTCTTTATGTCTATGATTCTTTTCTGTTTCCATGATCTGTACATTGATTAGAGTGGGGTGTTGAAATCTCCCATTAGTGTATGAGATGCAGGGTTTCTTTTATGAGTGTAAGTGCTCTTGCATTTGGAGCATAGATATTCAGGGTTTAGAGTTCATCTTGGTGGATTTTTTCTTTGATGAATATGAAGTATCCTTCCTTATCTTTTTTGATAACTTTTGTTGAAAGTCAATTTTATTCGATATTAGAATAGCATTTTTTTATAATGACCGAATGCTTAGAATGCTTAGGATGCTTAGAATGCTTCCATCCTTTTACTGGTGGGATCTTTTGTCTTTATCTCTAAGGTATGTTTCCTGTATACAGCAAAATGCTGGGTCCTCATTAAGCATCCAGTCTGTTAGTCTATGCTGTTTAATTAGGGGAATTGAGTCCATTGTTGTTAAGAGATATTAAAGAATAGTGATTGTTGTTTCCTGTTATTTTTGTTGTTAGAGGTGGAATTATATGTGTGTGCCTTTCTTCTTTAGGGTTCGCTCCAATAAGATTACTTTCTTGCTTTTTTTAGGGTGTAGTTTCCCTCTTTCTATTGGGATTTTCTATCTATTATCCTTTGTAGGGCTGGATTTGTGGAAAGATATTGTGCAAATTTGGTTTTGTCATGAAATATCTTGGTTTCTTCATCTATGATAATTGAGAGATTTGGTGGATATGGTATCCTGGGCTGGCATTTGTGTTCTCTTATGGTTTGTATGACATCTGCCCAGGATCTTCTGGCTTTCACAGTCTCTAATGAGAAGTCTGGTGTAATTCTGATAGGACTGCTTTCATATTTTTTTGACCTTTTTCCCTTATTGCTTTTAATGTTCTTTCTTTGTTTTGTGCACTTGATGTTTTGAGGATTATGTGATGATAGGAATTTCTTTTCTGGTCCAATCTATTTGGAGTTTTATAGGCTTCTTCTGTGCTCATAGGCATCTCTTTCTTTAGGGTAGGGAATTTTTCTTCTTTAATTGGTTGAAGATATTTACTGGCCCTTTAAGTTGGGTGTCTTCACTTTCTTCTATACCTATTATCCTTAGGTTTGATCTTCTCATTGTGTCCTGGATTTCCTGGATGTTTTGGGTTAGGAACTCTTTGTGTTCTACATTATCTTTGACCATTGTGTCAATGTTTTCTATAGTATCTTCTGCCCCTGAGATTGTCTCATCTATACTTCGTATTCTGTTGGTGATTCTTGCATCTATGACTCCTGATCTCTTTCCCTGGTTTTCTACCTTCATGGTTGCCTCCCTTTGTGATTTCTTTATTGTTTCTATTTCCATTTTTAAATCCTCGAAGGTTTTGTTTGATTCCTGGTTGTATTTTCCTGTAATTCTTTAAGGGAGTTTTGTGTTTCTTATTTAAGGGCTTCTACTTGTTTACCTATGTTCTCATGTATTTCTTTAAGGGAGTTATCCCTTGTTAAAGCCCTCTATCATCATCATGAGATGTGATTTTGAATCTAAATCTTGCTTTTCCGGTGTGTTTGGATATCCAGCATTTGCTTTGGTGGGAGAACTGGGCTCTGATGATGCCATGTAGTCTTGGTTTCTGTTGCTTGGGTTCCTGTACTTGCTTCTAGTCATCAGGTTGTCTCTGATGTTTGCTTGTCTTGTTGTTTCTGAGAGTGGCTTGACCCTCCTGTAGGCCTCTGTGTCAGCACCCCTGTAGAACTGTTTTCTTTCAGATGCATCTGGGAACCTCAGTTTGTGTGTCCTCCAACCTCCAGGCAAGTAACTGGGAGCAGAAGAGTTGGTCTTACCTCTGCTCTCAGATTTGTCAGTGCTCCTGGAGCCTGGCTTTCAGCTCTGGGCACAGGCAGAAACCCGAATGGTACTGCCACTGACTGCTCCTAAGTTCCTGTATCCAAAGGGCACTAGGCTGGTTCCTTTTGGGCCAGGAATATGAGCAGAAGTTCTGGTCTCCCTAAACTCTCAGGATTTCCTGCACTTCTGAGAGTCTAGCTCTCTCCTCCACAGGATTTGGGTACAGAGAGATATGGGACAGGTTCAGCTCCAGGCACAGTCAGAAACTGGAAGTGTCCTGTCTTAGACTGCTTCTGCCTTTGTGTGTCCTGAGGTCACCAGGCAAGTTGCTTGGAGCAGAGTTGGTTTTACCACTGCTCTCGGGTATTTCAGTCTCCTGGAGCCTGGCTTTCAGCTCTGGGTACAGGGAGAAACAGGAAGGGTATGGCACCTGACTGCTCCTAGGTTCCTGTGCCCAGAAGACACAGAGGGCACTAGGCAGGTTCCTCTTGGGCCAGGAATGTGAGCAGAAGTATTTGTCTCCTCTGAGCTCTCAGGATTGTCCAGACTTCTACGAATCCAGGTCTCTCCCACATGGGATTTGGGTACAGGGGGCGAATGAACTTTTTGATAAGTTATTGAGTTATTGAACTATTTGATAGGTTTACAAGTATTTTATTGAGAATTTTTGCATCTATAGATTTAAAAGTTTGTAGTGTAAAAATTAAATCTGCTAATCAACTGAAAAAGCAACTTATGGAATATTAAAGACGTTTCTGATATCTACTATGTGAAAGAGGATTGGTTTCTAGAATATATAAAGAACTCAAATAGTTGAACAAGAGAAAAAATGTAGTAGCAACAAAGCAACTCAAAAAGTAAGTGATGGATTGGAAATTTTTTCAGAAGAAATACTAATGATTAAAGATATTTGTAAGAGTGTTCATCATTGTAGTCATTGGGGGAAATTGACAAGCCATTACCATTAACTGAGGAGAAATGCTTAGAACAATTGTTTTTGGAGGGTTGAAAGGTAAGTTATCTTTAAAGGTGTGTCTCCTGGTAGGTAGACCATAGTCCAATGGATGGTCCCATATCCATGAGCATGTGAGTAGCACTAACGAGACTCAGAAAAGAAAGAGGGCCCTAGATTAGGATGGGTTAGGAATAGAGGGAGTAGATCTAGGGGGAATTAAGTGGGGATAAATATGTGTGATTGAAATTATTTTATGAAAATTTAAAAGAATTATAAAATTTAAAAAGAAAAATTGTTAAGATAAAAAGTGATAAATAAGAAGACTAGGCTTGTCTCTGTATGAAAACTATTGTACTACTACTGCAGCATACATACTTAAATGTTTTGTAAACTCCCACAGTGACAGTTGAGTGCCTGGAGGCTGCTATGTGGTTAGGAACAATTATTGCTTTAGTAGAGGACCTGGGTTTGTTTCTCAACACCCACATGGCCCACAATCATTTGTAACTCCAGTGCCATGGGATCAGACATCTTCTAATGATCTCTGTAGCTATCATACACACACATATGCTATAGATAGTTATGAATACAGTCAGACACACAGACACAAAAGTTAAAATAAACAAATCTAAAAGTGTTATGAATCCCCTTCTCTCTCTATATATATATATATATATATACATATATATATACATATATATATTCTGAATATATATAATTTCTGAACCCTAAAATAATATCAAGAAAACAAAACCACCAATGATAATTATCAACAGCACACAAATAACAGCTTTAAGTTGAATACAAATTTAAATATATATTTCCTCAAGAAAGACTTGTAAATGGCCAACAAATGCAAGAAAGCTCAGAATCATTACTTATGAGGGAGATGCAATGGGATGTCATTTCACATCTGTTCAAGTGACTATTATCAAAATCAGGAAGCTTTGAATCAGAATAAACTGGTAAAGAGATGGAGAAACTGAAGCTCTTGTGTACTGTTGGTGGTAGTGAAAACTGATATAATGGCTATGAAAACTGTACAGAATTTTTTAACTGAAAATGAGACACACATGATTCAGAGGTCATAATTTTTTCTCAAAAAGATCCTCTGCTCCCTGTCACTGCAGCACTGTTGTTGACATTAGTTAGGGTAGACATAAGCAGCTGAGAGTTTTGCAACATGTATGTACAATGGAGTCTTACTAAACTTCCAAGAAGACAATGTTACATATTGCAACATAGATGAAGACAGAAGAGGTACGATAAATAAAACAAACTAGTCAGGCAGAGACAAAATATGATCCCATTTACGTGAAACTTTTTATTTATTTACATTTCAAATGTTATCCCCTTCCCAATTTCCCCTCTACAAATCCTCTATCTCTGTCCCCTTGCCCCTTGCCTCTATGAGGATGCTCCCCCACCAGCCCACCCACTGCTGCCTCAGTGCCCTAGCATTACCCTACCTTGGGTCATTGAGCCTCCACGGGACCAAGGGACATGGAGCTTTTAAAATAAACCTTTTTGAAATGAAGGGATAGAATGGTTGTTGGATATGATGAGGAGAAGAAAAATCAAGTTTGTCTCTAGTATGTACAAAATTCTAAGTATTCACCCTGTCTGCTTCTAGAGATCTGCTTTGCTAATATTGTGCTGGTACTTTATAAGAAGGTAAGATAATAAGCTATCAGGTTACTTGTTTGTTTCTGACAGAATACCAAAGGCAGACACGGAACTCATAAGTGTTGTCCTGCCCCAGCCTTCCAAGTGCTAGAATTACAGTTGTGAGCCATCACACCATGACTATTTGATCTCATAGTCGATTGATGGAAGCAATATCAATAAACTCATAGTCAAGAGTTAAATGATCTACAAAAGGTCACAGTCAGTCTGAACACATGGAGCCTGCATTAGCACTTTTGCTTCGGTTGCCTTGGGCATTGAGTCCTGCAGTAATTACCCATGTGTCAGAGGTTCTTGGATCCACTTTTCTCCCTAAACATCCATATGTTGCTCCATTTTACCCACTTGCAAAGCTTATGTGGCTGTCCGACACCCAACTAACCGCAAGAGAGAAAATGAGAATGAGCTTTGTGACTTCAGCTTCTACGGGGGAAAAAAATAATGCCTGATAATCCAATGAAAATTCATTAAAAGAATCCCATCAAAATGTATAAATTTTGAAAAGTCATTCTGTGAGGACAAAATTGATTTTTAAAAAAAGGAATTAAGGAACTGATTTAGAGGACTCCCACCCACTCAGAGGATAAGGGGAAGGGGAGATGGTGAATGGGAGGGGTGACTGGGATGGGGGGGCACAGGACACGATGTAAAGTGAATAAGTAAAACAACTAAATAAACTTTAAAGAGAAAATGATTTCAAGAACTATGATAAAAAATCTCCAGTGCATGTTTATCATTATCCAAAGTTTTATTTTTTTTTTACTGGGAGATAAACATTTCAGGGGTTAAATTACTTGCCATTCTGAGCTTGGAACCCCTCAATATCCACATGAACGAGGGGATTCATAGCAGTTTGGTAGGTGCTCCCCAGAGCAAGCTAACAAGACTAGTCATATCAATGAGTTCTGGATCTGGGAGAAAAATCTGTACATATGTTAACTGGAGCCTCAAAATGTAGGGAAAAAATGAAAGAAAACATTGTATTAATTTCCAGGAGTATATTCCACTTTGCAGCTTTTCATAAGAAAGTACTTGATTAGAAGACTGGGTTTTAGTTAAATAGGTACACTGATTCATTCTTGCCTGTTTCTTGTATATTTTATGTGTTCATGTAATTTTTTTTCTAGGTCAAATTCCTTAGCTTTGGGATTTCTCCTTTCCCCTTTTCTGTCTTTTGATGCATAAGAAACTTTTCTGTAAGACATCATTCTCCAGATGCTTCCCCAGGGCACCATTAAAAGAGGAGGGCAGTGGGTTCTGTCCGCTCATTCTGTGAGTCACTCATTGGCTATATGCTTCATGAGGTGAGCCTGTGAGGGCAATTCATTCTGACAATACTATACCATGACCAAGAACCATGTGAAGCAAAGAAAGAGGCCAAATGTGCAGATAAGAAGGAATTGGCCTCAGGGGAGTTTATAGAGTGCACAAACTAAGCAAGGGTATAAACAGCTGCATTACAGTGACATAATGAAGACGACTACTAATCACTAGGGGAACATGAAGTGGCAGGTTATCTCCAGGAGAGACTGGACCAATCCTAGTCAGACCTACAGTGTAGAAGTGACTGGCTATGTAGAAACAAGGTGTTGAAGGAGTATCCTATAGGGATCAACATAAGTAAAATGATTCTGCATGAGAAAGTATGAATAGCCAAACTACTTATGTATGTGGAAAAATACTCTGAGATCTAGCAAATGCAGGCTGTGTAGGTCTCTGGCGAACAGCTGTATAGGAAATTTGGAGATTTTCCAAAGCAAAAATGTGACCCATGATTAGTGTTGAGCTGTTCTCTGTAGTTTGTTTGTTTATTGTTAGAGAACAGGGTCAGCATCCTAAAAGTCTTGGGAATTAAACTCACTACCTTTCAATAAGACCATTGCTAGTCAGCTTTTAGAAATCATATTCTCTTCAAATTAATTCCACATTCAGAGGCTAAAAGTGATCCATATACCTTGTATGTTGAATCAATGTCATTTACCAAGTAGAATGATATTGCTTTATGCTCAAAGCATAGCATATTTCAGATTTATAATAACAAGAGTCTTGGAGATAATAAGTCAGATAAAACTATTAAAAAGGCATAAAAGAAGGAGGTTTCTAAATGTTACTAGCCCTCTCTTCTGATTTCTCCTCAAACTGGGTGGGTAGAATCCTGTTCTTGTTCGAGTTTTCGGTAATGATGACAAGCTGCTCTAATTAAAGCATTTACAACAACAATTTTATTCCAAACATATGTGCACTGAATGTGTTTTTAAAATTAATTTTCCATTGCTCTTTTGAACAAATTAGAGTTTTCATCATGGTATGTGTGATATGTAAAACAAAACATTAGAAGCCAAATTTTCTGACAAAAAAACCCTACTCCCTCATTAAAATTTATACCAGCCTAGATTTTTTTTTAAAAAAGCTTAATTTCCACAAGAGTAAAAATCTTAGCTGGTTTTATTAACATTAAAAAAATAAAACTCACAGTGTTGTAAGGGCAGAGGAATAAAAACTCTATTATCTTAAGGATACATGCATGCTTTAGGAAATATTGGATTAAATTAAGAGATTTTTTTCATCAGGTGGAAGGGAAGGCATCGTCCACTCTTTATTACCTTACTACACACTCTAAATGCACATGCAAACTTGCCAGAGAGCCCTGGCACTCTGTAGTATTAACCAAATATTGTGTGAGCCCCATTTCTTGCTTTTCATCTAAGATTCTTTCTATGTGCTAGAAGTTTCAAAAATATGAATCATTTGCTCCAAGTATTGCGTGAGCTTTGTAAATTTCTTAGTATTCCATAGAATACAATTTGAAGCTTTGAGTTATTACTCTTATAATTGCAGGAAGACCAACAAAACACAGAACTATATTTCCATCTGCATCTCACAGTTCGGTTGACAGAATTATCCTGCAGTCAGCTCATGTCGACACATCACTAACACTTTCCACAGTATTAGTCTGATTTCCTAGATTATGTCTCTGACAACCATGATATCCTCCCTTCAATATTTTGCTTATGAAGCACACTAAGTATAAAAGCTGTAAATTACCCACGTGATCTAGAAACAGTTTTCTAATCCCCAGCCTCAAACTTAATCTTCCCAGTAGATATTTTTCTTACAATTCTCTAATTATCATATCCACCCTCACAGAATTCATTGCTGGTCTTCCCTTTTTCTAGAGAGTGATTTAAAAAAAACAAAAACCAAAATCCTGCACATCATAGAATAAAGCCCATTGCAGTTCATCCTGAGACTATTTCTCATTATTCTCACAATGAGCACTGTTCTCATCCTTGATGATATCTGCTCTGTTTCACTTATGAATTAGTAGTCATTTTTATCTTCATAATTAGCCTTGATGTGCACAGAGAAAAACAGGATATGTAACTTAAAGCCCAACGTTGACTTTAGTATTCTGGCATAATGTTTGTCATTCATTATCAGATAGAATCATGGCTTAAATCAAAAAAAAAAAAAATAAAATAAAGCTAACTCCAGCCAAGGAGTAAAAGGATTCTGTACTATGACCAAATGGGATGAGTTTCTGGAGTAAAAAGTTGCTTTTAATATCAAAAAGTCAAATAATGTAACCATTATAAAATTGTTTAAAGCATACAAATGTCTCCATGATCTGAAATAATTTAGACACTAATATATAGAGCTAATTCCTCAACCTGAAAAAAACCATCTGAGACAAACCTTTGAGAACACAATGCTAATAATAAAAAATAATGCTTTCAGTGGTGATCAGGAACAACAAAAGTACACACATACTGCTCTAGTTAGGTTTCTGGTGCTGCAATTAACAACATGACCGAAAGCAATTTGGAGTGTAAGAGGCTTATTTGGCTTACGTATTCCAATCAGTTAACCACAGAAAGAAGTTAAGGCAGAAACTCAAGGCACAAACCTGGAGGCAGAATTGAATCAGAGGCTATAGAGCATCTCTACTTGTTGGCCTTCTCTCTCTCTCTCTCTCTCTCTCTCTCTCTCTCTCTCTCTCTCTCTCTCTCTCTCTCTCTCTCTCCCTCCCTCCCTCCCTCCCTCCCTCCCTCCCTCTCCCTCCCTCCCTCCCTCCCTCCCTCCTTCCCTCTCCCAATTTACTTCTTATTTCTTATTTTTATTTTTTACCCCCATTTCCGGTTTCCTCTCCACAAACCCCTATCCCATCTCCTCCGTCCCTTCTTCTATGAGGGTGCTACCTCATCCACCCACTACTGGCTCATCACTCATCACCCTAGCATTCCCCTATGATGGGTTATCGAGCCTTCACAGGATCAAGGGCCTCCCTTCCCACTGATGCCTGATAAGGCCATCCTCTGGTACATATACAACTGGAGCCATGGTCCCTCCATGTGTACTCTTTGATTGGTTGTTTAGTCCTTGGGAGCTCTGGGAGGTCTGGTTGGTTGATAACTGTTTTTCGTCCTATGGGATTTCGAACCCCTTCAACTCCTTTAATCCGTCACTTAACTCCTCCACTGGGGTCCCATGGTCAGTCTAATGGTTGGCTGAGATCATCCACCTTTGTTATTTGTCAGGCTTTGGCAAAGCCTCTCAGGAGGCAGCTATATCAGGCTCCTGTCAGGAAGAACTTTTTGGACTCAGCGATAGTGACTGGGTTTGGTGTCTGCAGATGGGATGGAGCCCAGATGGAGCAGTCTCTGGATGACCTTTCCTCCAGTCCCTGCTTGCTCTTACACACTGCTGGGGATTCTACCACCCACAGTGGTCTGGGCACTTTCACATCAGTCATTAATTTTTAAAATTGTCCTACAGTCTTGAGTACAAGTAATTTCTCAACTAAAGTTCCACATTCACAAAAGAGCCTAGCTTTTGTGAAGTTCTCTCTCTCTCTCTCTCTCTCTCTCTCTCTCTCTCTCTCTCTCCCTCCCTCCCTCCCTCCCTCCCTCCCTCCCTCATTCCCTCCCTCTCTCTCTCTCTCTCTCTCTCTCTCTCTCTCTCTCTCTCTCTCTCTCTCTCTCTCTCTCTCTCTCCAGGAAAAACATGCATATAAACACAGAAACACACACACCAGGAACAACACATATATAAATGTACACATGTACACACACACACACACAAACACACACACACAAACACACACACACACACACACAATGGATAAGTAAAGAGCATATTGTATGATGAACTTTTCCTGAGGAAATAACACAAACTTCACTCCAGAATGGATACATTCAACTAACAACTAGAACACTGTCCAAAGTGATGAACTAGTGAGTCTTTATTAGGGTTACTGACAAGAACGTGGGTAAGGGGACACTAACGAGGGACAGAAATAACTCAAAAGTGGTTGTCTTGCCAGAAGGCCCACCCAGCTTAGGTGACAATTCCCTGGAACTCTTTTCATAATAGTTCCCTAGATGAGAGAAAAAAAAGCATACCTAATACATTAATGGGTTTTCTGGATTTTTGCAGGGGAGGCTAAGCTTCAGGAAGATGGGGAAGAAGTTTATGACAAATTCTACTTGAAGCTATTTTAATAAATCCTCTACTGGCATCCAGTCATTCATTCTACAAACTCACCTTCTGCCTCTCAAACATGACTTTTCCTACTACTCTCTCAATTTTGCTTTATCCACCTCACCCAATTTTTCCAGGTCCTCGATAATAGAATTTTTTGATGTTCTCACAGATAGTGAAGTTCCTACTGGGTCCCAGCCATGGACACTTAACATTCAGGAGGTTTATTGTTCCCCACCTCAGGAAAACTGAGAACTGTAAACAGGAAATAGTTTAGGAACTCCTTAGACATTTACAAACTAATCAATGAGTATTATTAAAACATTTCCAAACACTGGATTTAGTATTATAAATAAGTAACATGCACGTGATAATACATTTTGTGATATCATTTGTTGGTGAGATACATACATTTAACCAGGACATCATACTGGTATGACTTACTTCTGTAATTTTCAGAGTTCTTACTACTTATTGTATGTAATAAAATATCATATATTCTAGCTAATTTGAGTAAAAAAGACTGTGTTCTGGAGAAGTTGATGTTGTGTGGGGTTTTATTATTGGTTTGGTCTTGGTTTGTGTATCTGTGTATGTACCTGTATATACATGTGTGTGTTTTAGTCAAAGAGACCACATACCATGAAGTCTCAGGAGGTTTATAGATCCATGGCTTCTGGTTTTTGAAAAGAAGTAAACATTCAGCATAGTAATCACTGGTGTGTTATACATGTGACTTCTTATAAGACTGTTCTTAGCTACCTTAAGATGTACCTCTCAACAGATGCTGAACTGTTGTCAATGTTTCTTTCTTCTGGTTTATAATTCAGGTAGTTTAAAAGTGATGAGGTACTTAATAAAGGCCATGAATTTTGTGATCATAAACCTCACAGCCTAAGTACATCTACAGGGATATAAATTTCTAGATCAGAAGAAATATTAGGCATGCCAGTAGAGTGCTAAATAAGAACGTTCAGAAGATATGAGTACAGTTATTACTGCTCTTTGAAGTGTGGAAGGAAATAAAATCAAAACTATAGACAGAATATGTGTTTATTTCAGTAAGGACAAATCTCTATTGTTAAGAAGTGTTCTAGCTGCCAGGAGAAGATTTGTTACTCAATTACATAGCCATACCAAGGGCTTAGAGGAAGATATTGTTGCTGGTTCACCAGGCAGAAATTGGTATGAAAAGTCAGCTTCAGCAATGGGCAGATTGTGTCTTAGTGCCTATGTATGACCTCCATTTGTTCTACTGTCCACTTGGTTAATGAGCTCATGAAGCAAACTGTACAGTCATTTTTGTAAGCAAACTGTGGGAAACAGCTGACTGATATCTTTATTGTAGTTTATGTTATCTTACACATTTAGCTACTGGTAGAGTGCAAGTTCGTCAGGTACATAGGACAAAGTTCCTCCTAGACTCTGAACTCACTCCAAGGAGTAAAACGTTCCAATTTTTTGCCAGTCCCCCATTCTCTTTATTTAAAAATATTTTATTATTTATTTATGCTGTTTGCATATTTATTGTTACATGAAGGAGAGTCATAGGAGTAGATTCTTTCCCTCCCACATGGAGATTCCAGAGGTTGGATTCAGGTGATCGAGGAGGAACTTCACCTACTGAACCATCACATGTGTTCTAGGCTCTCCACTTACATAGGAATTATCCTTCAGAACACATTAGATCTCAAGGAAAGAATGCTCTACCTAGAAGGAAATAGGAAAATTTTGTAGAAAAGATGTATGTTAAATCTTGAATTTTTATGAATATATGATTAAAAATCAGGTGGTAACTCACAATGTTATTTGAAATAAAGAGAGAAAAGTATATCCTGATGATAAATGAAAATAAAAATCTTGACCAAGAGAATAAAATGGTCTGAATCAGAAGATCAAAATATTTCCATACTATTTGCACATGTAAAATAATATGTCAGGTTATTCAGACTGCATACCGTCTTGGTATATGCTACATATGAAAATCAGCATAAAATATAGAGGAAAAGGAAATAAGTATGTAAGGAAATTATTATAAAAACAAATTATCCTTGGAAAAGAAATATTCATAATGAAATTATAATGACAGAAACATTAGTGGATTAGCTTCTTATACTGTCTAGATTTGATTTGCCTAGTAAAACACAAATCCAAAACTCTGAATAAAATGAACAAATATCAGAAAAATATCTATCAAGCAGACACAAAACTTCATAAAGAAATAGAACTTAAATACTATATAAATAACAATGTCAACACTGTTCTGTACAAATTTGCCCTTTGTGTATATATACACTGAATTTTACTACTGTTTAATTATTACACACAGATTTTCAAATCTATACAAAGCATATTATCAATTGATTACCAAGCTCAAAACTAAAACAAGTAAAATATATACTAACCATGTTTAATAGATTTCTATTTTATTCAACACAGTTACTAACATATCAAGTATTTGAATTTTTTTGAAAGATTTATTTTATGTTCATTGATATATTTTTTTTGCCTCATGAAAGTCTGTGCACCATGTGGGTGTCTGGTGTCTACATGGGCCAGAAGAGATAGTCTGAGCCCCCAAAGTCAGACTTAGAGACACTTGTTAGTCCCTGTGAGGATGCCAAGAACCAAACTCAGGTGTTCTATAAGAAAAACAAATAGTCTTTCCTTCTGAAACATAGCTCCAGCCTCTACATTGGGATTTTTAAAGCATACATCAAACAGATAATTAGCAAATTATGTAGAGAATTTGATATGTGCTACAAGCTGAATTACAGACAGGAAGTTTTCTTACCTTGAATGTTTATATTGGAATCAAGTAAACACTTTAAAGTAATGTTCACAGTATTGAACTTAAGAATTATTAAAAGCAACAAAATAAGTTAAAAGAAAATAATTGGAATACAATTGTAAATAATTATGACTGGAACAAATACAGTTTCTACAATTTCAGAATTTGCTTTTTTTTGAAAGGGCTAATAAAATAGCAAAATTTTAGACAGATTGACTAAGACTCATTTTTAAATAGAACATTAATTGAAGAAACTCATGCATTTTATAGGAATGCATATAAAAAATCAACATCCATGAACCAGAATGAAAATCTAATTTAAACTCTGACAGAATATGTATCAAAATTAATTCTAAAAAATTAGAAATATCAATTTCCTTATTGTAATTATATAATTGAGTCATTTGATTAATATAGCTCCTTACCAAACAAAAAATGCAGTGGATTTTACAAACATTGACTGGTCTCAATTCTCCATAGCATTGTTCATAAAAATCCAGGTAGGGTTAGAAGCTTTGATCTGTCATCCCAATTGCTTGAGAGTCTGAGGCAGAAGGATTGCAATTCATAAACTAGAAGACAACCTCAGTGGCAGTTTGTTCTGCTAAACATACTTCAGAAATAAATATATGCTGGCGATATAGCTCAGTGGTACAGTATTTGCCTAGTATGCATTCAGCCTTAGATGAAAGTGTTACTCAAAATCCTCTCCCCATAGGATGGGGTCAGTGTAGAAGAAGAAAAACGAAGGAGAAATAGGACTAAAAATGTTTGGAAAAATCTTTGAGGAATTGTATTGTTTTATATTTACTTAAATTTAAAATATATATGTGTGTGTGTGCATATATATGTACACAATGATGTTATTCAGCCTACATGATAGGAATCACCCTCCTTGCCATAACTATTTAACAAAAGTTCAAGTTCAGGCATGAGAAACCTCTTTTCCAGTTGTGGTGGAGAGAGTTCAGGAAACTCTTGAAAGCCATTGCTCTTGGTTGCTACCAAGAAACTGTAGGGAAGACACTATTGCTGAAGACACCACGCCCTTCAGACACAGGGCTTGGAGGAGTTGAACTGAATATGACCCAGAAGCCTCCTCCTTGAGAGGTCTCTTAATATCCAAATGAGTCATGAAAGATTCCCAGGGTCAAAGAAAGCAGCTGTAAAGCCTGTGAAGTATAAAAATGACCAGAAGTTTATGATATTCTAAAAGGTTCTATTGTTATGTCCTGGGAGGAATCAACAGCTATTTAATTGAATTTTAGGACTTCTCAGAAAGGGGAGAATTTATTCTTAGCAATGTAACTCTATGGGTTCAAAATGTTCCTTATGGGAGAATCTACTATTCCCATTTTCCTAAACTAAGTTAATTTTAACTGCATTCTAATATCCTTATGTACGTAGATAAGCAAGGTTCTCAGCCTTCATCATAGACACTTCTTTGGTTCTAGACATAGACCATCAGAAACCCTTACAATTGGTCAGAATACAGGGAACTCCTGACTTTGGGTTCCTCAGCCCTAACTAATACAGCTACAACATAATCCCTACATATAAGGCTGAAGGAACAACATGGAAAGCAGGAAGGGATTTCTAAGCCAGAATACCAAGACATAAGCTTCAAGACAGTAAATTCTATCTGTTATGGGAAAGTTGAATTCATGAAATATCAGCAATATGGCTGTCTAAACAAGATCTAAATAACGACAAGATCAATTGACATGTCGATGTGTATGGAAATGATTTTGCAAGGCTCCACCCATAGATGAAGAGCTACAAGAAATGGAAAGCTGCTGAGGGAAACAGTTCAGTCCTCTTCAGAGATGAGTACCCTGATAGGTTGCTTATCCAATCCTCTATGGGGTCAGCCATAGATATATATACACAGGAGCAGCAATAAAGCAAGATAAACTAACACACACACACACACACACACACACACACACACACGCACACGCACACGCACACACACACACACAGACACGTGCACATGCACACACATTGTATTGTATAGTACTTGACTGCTGCTGCTGCTGCTGCTGACACACACCATTTCTTAACCCTAAATAGCTTGTATATAGTAGTACAAAACAAAACCTGCAGTTATATCTATATTGCAGGTAAAGATGAGAATAAAGGAATAAAGGAGAAAGGACAAAAAGAGAGTTTTGTTTTGGTTACTATGTTAAGAATATAGAAAACCAACCCAGAATTATATATGAGCATGAGACAAGCACGTGTCTTAACATTTTTACATATTGTTCCTGTCATTGAGGGAGGAAAAATGTAGAACTCAAGAAGATATATTAAATATTCACAATTATATGTGAAATTTAAAATGGCTTCAAGTGCGTGGCATGTCCCTCAGATACTTCAGCATTAGATAAAAAATGAAGTCTTAAATTCCAAAATGTGGCTTCAATTAGATTTAGAAAAACTATTCAATGAAGTTTTTATTGTACATTTTGGTATCATTAGGCATGAAAAGGAGCAAAAAAACACATATCCCTTTGTTCAGTATTTATAATACATTTCATTTCTTGAAAATTGTTTCTGCAGATAAATAATATAAGCTTTGAATACATTGACAACTTTCACACTTCTTCAAAGTGCATATAGCGAAATATTCATGCTTGAATGCTTTGGAAGAATAATGAGGTAGATTAAATTCTAGTGTTTATAGAAGCTAAAATACATTTCTTGTCTCTTTCACCTTCTAATAACTCTAAGATAAAATTACTAGGCATCAGTTCTACAAATACTGACATTACTGCTTTGGAAGACAAAGTTAGAGATATGAGGAAGACACCATCTCAGCCAGTATTTTTTTTCCACCCATTGAAAAGATATTAGTCTACCCTAAACCGAAATCTGAATGTACCAAATTGCTTTAAGTCAACTACTCAACACTATTTTGGCTGGAAGACCCATGATTTACATTTGATTTCAAATCAAAATAAGCAATGCTCTATTATAAGCTATACAGGCAAGAGTCATGATGAATTAACTGCTTAAGTGTATGAGTAAGGCTTTTACAAGCAGTGATTGAAATAGTGTGCAGATACCTGGGGTGAGTGTGCCCTCTGATAAATTGAACTCCTGCAAGGTCAGGATGCCATCTGTCCATAAGCTTAAGTGTAGATTACAACCATGTCCCCTGAGCATCTGGTGCTTAGAATCTGAGGATTGCTTTCCTTTCAATCTTCTCAGAGTAGATGAGGTAGTCTTTTTAAAATGTAAATTACATCAAATACCAACTCCTCTCTAGTAACCTTTGACAGCTTGGTGTTTTATTGGGATACTGGCCAGATTCAGCATCATAGCTCCAGAGACATGCATGATCTGGCTAGAGCCTCACACTAAGACAAATTTCCCATTAGAAAAACTGACTAGTTCCATAACCACAGGCGTGCAGGCACATGCACACAGTGTGAGCACTCCTCCACCTCTCAAAATCTCCCATCCACTTCAGAATATCTCCACATTTCCAGAGCCTAAATGTTATGACTCAGCACATTAACTATGCCTACGACTCATCAGAACTGTCAGAGATTGACTTTCTATCTTCTTGGAGAAACCAATCATAATTCTCCAACAACATTGAGATCTACCACCTTTCACAGGCACACGTTTGCTCTTACTAGCACAATTCTATTAAAGGTACAGTATAGCCTAACTGAAAGGAAATAAAAAGATATCCTGGAAGCAAGTCTGAATAAATTGTATCATAACTATAAAATAGTTATTGGAATCTTTATTTGTATTATCAGCTGCTTTTGTAAGACTGAAAGCAAATAATTGAGAGAATGACTTAAAGGGAGGAAAACTGAATTTGGCTCTTGATTTCAGAAGACAGAGTCTACAGTTTCTACAGTGCTACAGCAGAGTATTGGATGCAGTAATGCATGCAGAAGATAGGAGGGGACCATTAAGAACTTTAAAGACCTGCTTCATCTTTGACCTCCCTATGTCCCAAAACTTCTACAAACTTCCCAAATTGCACCATTAGCAGGGGGCCAAGATTTTAGAACATGGATTTTGGGAAACATTTTAAATCAATTATTTTATTTTACATTCCAGATATTACCACCCCTGTCCCCTTCCCAAAATTCTTCATCCCCACCCCTACCTCTTTGCCTCTGAGGCTGTGCTCCCCCAACCACCTCCCCAAATCCACCCCTCTAGGCATCCCCCTTCCCTGGGACCTCAAGACTCTACAGGATTATGCACATCCTCTCCCAATGAGGCCAGACAAGACAGACTTCTGCTACACATGCTCAGGCCACGAACCAGCCCATGTATGCTCTTTGGTTGGTGACTTAGTCTCTAGGAGCTCCCAGGGTTCCCGGTTAGTTGACACTGTTGGCAATGAGAATTGTATCACATATTAACTCCTCTTTTGTAATCTTTGATGGCTTGGTGTTTCAGTGGGATACTGGCCAGATTCAGCATTATATCTCCAAAGCTATGGGGTTTCTCTGGGGTTGCAATCCTCTTGAGTTCCTTCAACCCTTCCCCTAACTCTTCGATAGGGGTCTCTAACTTCAGTTCAATGGTTGGCTATTATATGTCTTTGTCTGTCTTAGTCATGTGCTGGTAGATTCTCCCAGAGGACAGCCATGCTAGATTCTTGTCTGCAAGCACACCATTGCATCAGTAATCGTGTCAGTGATTGGTGCCTGTCCATGGGATGGATCCAGGCCACTGGATGGCTTTTCCTTCAGTCTCTGCTCCATTTTTGTCCCCGCATTTCTTTTAGCCTATAACAATTCTGGGTCAAAAATTTTGAAGGTGGATTGGTAACCCCATCACTCCACTGGGGCCTCTGTCTATGTACTGGAGGTGGTCTCTTTGGTTTCCATCTCCCCACGGTTGCACATTTTGGTAAGGTCATTCCCATTCAGTCCTGGGATCCTTTCACATCCCAGGTCTCAGGGACTTCCTAGAGGTTCCTTCCCTGCTTTCTACCCCAAGCATCTGTATATTTCCATTCATTCTCCTGGCCTTCTGGACTTCTCTCCTGTTTCCCCCTACACCTGATCCTGTTTCCCCCATCCCTTCCCTTTTTCTCTCCCTACTAGGTCCCTCCCTTCCTCTGACTCCAGTGATTATTTTGTTCCTCCTTCTAAGTGGGATTGGAGTATCCACACTTGGGCCTTCCTTCTTGTTCAACTTCTTACAGTCTGTGAGTTGCATCCTGTGTATTCTATAATTTTGGCAAATATCCACTTATCAGTGGGTCTGGGTTACTTCACTCAGCATATTTTATAGTTCCAAATATTTACCTGCAAAGTACCCTTCCATTGCTGGTGGCACTGCAAACTGGTATAACCACTTTGGAAATCAATCTGGTGGTTCCTCAGAAAATTAAAAATAGTTCGACCTGAGACCTAGATATAACATTCCTAAGCATTTACCTAAAATGTGCTCCATCATACCACACAAGTACACATGTTCTACTACGTTCATAGCAGCCTTATTGTGATAGCCAGAAACTAGAAACAATCCAAAGAGAGCCTTATTTGTGATAGCCAGAAACTAGAAACAATCCAAAGAATGAATACAGAAAATATGGTTCACTTACATACAGGAAAACTATTCGGCTTTTAAAAATGAAGATACTGTGAATTTCACAGGGAAACGTTTTTATTCCTCATAAGACAATATTTAATGGATATCTGCCCTTTTCTTTCTTTCTTTTTTTATTGGATTTTTATTTATTTATTTGTTTGTTTATTTATTTATTTACATTTCAAACGTAGCCCTTTCCTGGTTTCCCCTCAGGAACACCCGGATATAATTCCCTCCCCATGCTTCTATGACAGTGCTCCCCCACCCCCCTCCAACTCACAACTCACTGTCTGGACATTCCTCTACACCAAGGCATCAGGCTTTCACAGGACCAAGGGCCTCTCCTCCCATTAATGTCAGACAATGCCATCCTCTGATAAATATGTGGCTGGACCATGGACCCCTTCATATGTACTCTTTGTTCAGTCCCTGGGAGCTTGGGCAGTCTAGTTGGTTGATATTGTTTCTCTTCCTATGGGTGTGCAAACACCTTCAGCTCCTCAGTCCTATTTCTAACTTTTCCATTGGGGTTCCCATTCAGTCTAATGGTTGGCTCTGAGCATCTGCCTCTGTATTTGTCAGGAAACAGCTATATCAGACTCCTGTCAGCAAGCACTTCTTGACATCCGCAATAGTATGTGGGTTTGGTGTCTGGATATGGGATGGATCCCCAGGTGGACAGTCTCTGGATGGCCTTTCCTTCAGTCTCTGTTCCATACTTTGTCCCCATATTTCATTGAGACAAAAGCCATTCTGGACTGAAAATTTGAAAATAAATAGGTTGCCCCATACCTCATGGGACCTTGCCTAATCTTTGGCTATGGTCTCTACAGGATCTACCTCACCTTGTTAGGCATTTCAGCTAATATCCCTCTTGATGGTTCGTGGGAACCTCTTGCTTTCCTGGCATTTGGGACTTGTTGGTGGCTACCTCTAGTTCCCCAATGCACATTGCTACAACCTCTGTTCAAGTTCCTGACCCTCTGTACATCATTCCTCTCTCCTCCCATACCTGGTGCTGCCCTACCTTTCCCTCCCTCCCCAAAGTCCTTCCCACCCTCTCCCTGTCCTGGGTATTATTCCCCCTTCTAAGGACTGAAGCATCCACATTTTGATTTTCATTCTTCTTGAGCTTCATATGGTCTGTGAATTGTATCTTTTGTATTTCAAGCTTTTGGGCTAATATCCACTTGTCAGTGATACATGCCATGTGTATTCTTTTGTGATTGGATTACCTCACTCAAGATGATCTATTTAGTTGCATCCATTTGCCTAAGAATTTCATGAAGTCATTGTTTTACTGAGTAGTACTCCATTGTATAAATGTACCACGTTTTCTGTATTCATTCTTCTGTTGAAGGACATCTGAGTTCTTTCCAGATTCTGGCTATTATAAATAAGGCTGCTATGAACATAGTGAACAATGTATCCTTGTTATATGTTGGAGCATCTTTTGGGTATATGCCCAAGAGTTGTATAGCTGGGTCCTCAGGTAGTGCAATGTCCAATTTTCTGTGGAACCTCCAGACTGATTTCCAGAGTTGTTGTGCCAGCTTGCAATCCCACCAACAATGGAGGAGTGTTCCTCTTGTCCACATCCTCGCCAGAATCTCCTTTCACCTGAGTGTTTTTTTTTTATCTTAGCAATTCTGACTGGTGTGAGGTGGAATCTCAGGGTTGTTTTGATTTGCATTTCCCTGATGACTAAGGATGTTCAACATTTTTTAGGTGCTTCTTGGCTGTTTGATATTCCCCAGCTGAGAATTCATTGTTTATCTCTGTACCCCATTTTTATAGGGTTATTTGATTTTCTAGACTCTAACTTCTTGAGTTCTTTGTATATATTAGATATTAGCCCTCTAACAGATGTAGGATTGGTTTAAATATTTTCCCAATCTGTTGGTTGCCATTTTGTCCTATTGACAGTGTACTTTGCCTTACAGAAGCTTTGCAATTTTATGAGATCCCATTTGTCTGTTGTTGATCTTAGAGCATAAGCCATTGGTGTTCTGTTCAGGAAACTTTTCCCTGTGTCCATGTGTTTGAGGCTCTTTCCCATTTTCTCTTCTTTTCTTTTTTCTTTTTCTTTTCTTCTATTGGATTTTTTATTTACATTTCAAAGGTCTCTTTCCCAATTTCTCCTCCAAAACCCTGTATACCATTCCCCCTCCTCCTGCCTCTACGAAGATTCTTCCCCACCTACCCACCCACCTGCATCTGTAATAGAGGAGAGCCTTGTTGGGCATCAATGGGAGGAGAAGCCCTTGGTTCTGCCAAGGTTAGATGTCCCAGTGTGGGTGAATGCCAGGGTGGGGAGGGAGGAAGGAGTGCATTGGTGGGTGGAGGAGCACCTTCATGGAGGCAGTGGGGGGCATGTGATGGGTATTTCCAGAAGGGAAACTGGGAAAGGGGATAATGTTTGAAATGTAAATAAAGAAAATATCCAATAAAAGAAAAGAGAGAAAACTAAAAATTGGGCTGAAAAGATGGTTGAGTGGTTAAGACTGACTACTCTTCCAGAGGTTCTGAGTTCAAATTCCAGCAACTACATGCTGGCTCACAACCATCTGTAATGAAATCTGATGCCGTCTTCTGGTGTGTCTGAAGACAGCTACAGTGTACTTAAATATAATTAATTTTTTAAAAAAACTTTGAGAACAAGGGCCTGTTTGCTTTGATCATCATTTGCTTGAGACAAGGTACATAATATATTATTTATAATTTGCAATAAATATATAATCCTTTATATTAGTTATGCTAAGTAGAAATTGTATGAAGCAAATATTAGGTAACAGCACTCCATTCACCATAAGCCATATACTTGACTGATGCCTTGGCCATCATATCTAGGGAGATTTTAGTGGATATTATCCAATAATTTTCTAATGTCTTTGCTAACTTAATGTGAATAAGCAGCATGCGATTAATAATAGGCAGTAAGGTGGGTAGTGTAGTGTGTTCTTATTATCCACACAGTTGGTAAACCCAAGCATAAGAATCATGAATCAAAGCCAGCCTGGTCCACAAAGTGACTTCATGGCCAAATCCAAGCTACATGACATTCTTTCTAAAATGAATTGAACAGAAATAAATTGTCGACAATATTGTTAATAAGTCAATATTATTTTATGTGTAATTCCAGCACAATCAGATGAAGTCTCGTTTATTTCCTCACTTTATATTGATTTCCAACTTTGACTTCTGTCACATTGACCTATTTATTGTTATTTATTCTTAAAATTTCTTTAAATATCTACATTATTTTCATAGTAATTAACATCTAAATATGTCATTGTAATCTAACTTGTTATGATCATAGGTTTCCCCATTATTAACTCCCATTAAAATAATCTTGTATCCTACAAGTTTCAGTGTAATGTTTCTCTACACCTCAGGTTAAAGTAATTCATTAGTATTTCATAAATGAAAACGTTTAACCTGTAGCTTAAAAAATTAAATTTAGGGCTCTGATACCTATGAGTCAAATACTACATTACTGATGTATATCTTTTTCCCCTTTCAGTACCATTACAAATAGATTTTTAATATTTTTTATTACTCCTTACTGCTCATGAATAAAGTAGGTTTGTTGATTTGCTGTGGTGAGCAGCCATTTAGGATGTTAACTCTTCAATTATTTCTGACTTTGTCCATTCCTTAAAGCTTTCATATGTGTGTGTTGAGAAGACAATTTTAGTTCCTCCATTTCTTTTTTACTTCATTAATCTAATCATTTTCCTCTACTCTTACACTATCAGCTTACTGTGTTTATAGCTGTATATTGTTCACTGATACACTTTATTATGTTGAAAAGTTTGTCTTGTAACTACTGTGCTGAGAATGTCATATTTAATAACAATGAGATTTAATTTTATTGATATGGAAATATTCTTCTGCCTTATTCTTTAAATGTAGTAAATAAAATCATCTGTTTTTTGAATTTTAGAGAAGTCATTCCTTCCCGAGGCAAATATCACTTGGTTGCAATACATTATTCATTTTTATATACTGCTTAGTGTCATTTTTAAGTACTTTGTAAGAATTTTTGCCTTGCTGTATGATGGATTCTGAACTTCGATTCTCAGTATCTTCACATGGAGTTTACATATGATTGATATTTCTTTCTTATAAGTAGATATAATTCATTAGTGAACACAGAGCTTCTGGAGAATAATCACTGTGCTTTAAAGTAGAGAGAGGAGAAATATTTTTTTTTTACAAATGATTATTCTCCTGGTTTGCAGCCTATATCCTTGCCTTTTCCTCTCATATTTCATGTTACTCTCTAATATTATGACTAAAAGTACAAATTAGATGAAGACACCATCCCCAAGCCATTGCTCTTGCATGCCCTTCTCTGGAGTGAAAGGGCTAGCATAAAAATTTATATAACAAAATTGACTGAGTAGATTCCCAGGAATGGTGCAAGGATAGGAAATCAGAGGTTCAAGAACAACCACTCAGGTGAAGTTTTCAAAGCTCAAGTTCACCTGCGTAGAGAAAACTGGAGAAATAAACTTTCTCTCAGATGAGAGGGGGAATTCATTAACTCATAAAAATGATGCAGATATCACATAATCTTCCTTTTAGGCAAATTCATTATGGAAAGGTTAGGTTGAAATTCACACAATCTCCATGCCCTCTTTCCACCTTTCAAGCCTGGTACATTCATCATCAGAATAGATGAATCTGTAATTATTGTCACTATTGATATTTCTTTTTTTTAAAAAAAACACACAAGTATATATTTATTTACTTTTGTTAATTAATTTTATTTTGATGCTGACCTTAATTTTTGTGGTGCTAAGGATTGAATCCACAAGTTAAAACACTGCACACAAAGAAAGTCTTCTACTACTGAACCCTAATCCCCAAACAGATATTTTTTTTATTAACTTGAGTATTTCTTATTTACATTTCGAGTGTTATTCCCTTTCCCGGTTTCCGGGCAAACATCCCCCTCCCCCTCCCCTTCTTTATGGGTGTTCCCCTCCCCATCCTCCCACTATTGCCGCCCTCCCCACAACAATCTAGTTCACTGGGGGTTCAGTCTTAGCAGGACCCAGGGCTTCCCCTTCCACTGGTGCTCTTACTAGGATATTCATTGCTACCTATGAGGTTAGAGTCCAGGGTCAGTCCATGTACAGTCTTTAGGTAGTGGCTTAGTCCCTGGAAGCTCTGGTTGCTTGGCATTGTTGTTCATAAGGGGTCTCGAGCCCCTTCGAGCTCTTCCAGTTCTTTCTCTGATTCCGTCACTGGGGGTCCTATTCTCAGTTCAGTGGTTTGCTGCTGGCATTCACCTCTGTATTTGCTGTATTCTGCCTGTGTCTCTCAGGAGAGATCTACATCCGGTTCCTGTCAGCCTGCCCTTCTTTGCTTCATCCATCTTGTCTAATTGGATGGCTGTATATGTATGGGCCACATGTGGGGCAGGCTCTGAATGGGTGTTCCTTCTGTGTCTGTTTTAATCTTTTCCTCTCTATTCCCTGCCAAGGGTATTCTTGTTCCCCTTTTAAAGAAGGAGTGAAGTATTCACATTATGATCATCCGTCTTGAGTTTCATTTGTTCTAGGTACCTAGGGTAATTCAAGCATTTGAATAATAGCCACTTATCAATGAGTGGATACCATGTGTGTTTTTCTGTGATTGGGTTACCTCACTCAGGATGCTATTTTCCAGTTCCAACCATTTGCCTATGAATTTCATAAAGTCATTGTTTTTGATAGCTGAGTAATATTCCATTGTGTAGATGTACCACATTTTCTGTATCCATTCCTCTGTTGAAGGGCATCTGGGTTCTTAACAGCTTCTGGCTATTATAAATAACGCTGCTATGAACATAGTGGAGCACGTGTCTTTTTTATATGTTGGGGCATCTTTTGAGTATATGCCCAAGAGAGGTATAGCTGGATCCTCAGGCAGGTCAATGTCCAATTTTCTGAGGAACCTCCAGACTGATTTCCAGAATGGTTGTACCAGTCTGCAATCCTACCAACAATGGAGGAGTGTTCCTCTTTCTCCGCATCCTCGCCAGTATTTGCTGTCACCTGAGTTTTTGAACTTAGCCATTCTCACTGGTGTGAGGTGAAATCTCAGGGTTGTTTTGATTTGCATTTCCCTTATGACTAAAGATGTTGAACATTTCTTTAGGTTTTTCTCAGCCATTCGGCATTCCTCAGCTGTGAATTCTTTGTTTAGCTCTGAACCCCATTTTTTAATAGGGTTATTTGTCTCCCTGCAGTCTAACTTCTTGAGTTCTTTGTATATTTTGGATATAAGGCCTCTATCTGTTGTAGGATTGGTACAGATCTTTTCCCAATCTGTTGGTTGCCGTTTTGTCCTAACCACAGTGTCCTTTGCCTTACAGAAGCTTTACAGTTTTATGAGATCCCATTTGTCGATTCTTGATCTTAGAGCATAAGCCATTGGTGTTTTGTTCAGGAAATTTTTCCCAGTGCTCATGTGTTCCAGATGCTTCCCTAGTTTTTCTTCTATTAGTTTGAGTGTATCTGGTTTGATGTGGAGGACCTTGATCCACTTGGAATTTAGCTTTGTACAGGGTGATAAGCATGGATCGATCTGCATTCTTCTACATGTTGCCCTCCAGTTGAACCAGCACCATTTGCTGAAAATGCTATCTTTTTTCCATTGGATGGTTTTGGCTCCTTTGTCAAAAATCAAGTGACCATAGGTGTGTGGGTTCATTTCTGGGTCTTCAATTCTATTCCATTGGTCTATCTGTCTGTCTCTGTACCAATACCATGCAGTTTTTATCACTATTGCTCTGTAATACTGCTTGAGTTCAGGGATAGTGATTACCCCTGAAGTCCTTTTATTGTTGAGGATAGTTTTAGCTATCCTGGGTTTTTTGTCATTCCAGATGGATTTGCAAATTGTTCTGTCTAACTCTTTGAAGAATTGGATTGGTATTTTGATGGGGATTGCATTGAATCTGTAGATCGCTTTTGGTAAAATGGCCATTTTTACTATATTATTCCTGCTAATCCATGAGCATGGGAGATCTTTCCATCTTCTGAGGTCTTCTTCAATGTCTTTCTTCAGAGTCTTGAAGTTCTTAGTGTACAGATCGTTTACGTGCTTGGTTAAAGTCACACCGAGTTACTTTATATTATTTGGGTCTATTATGAAGGGTGTCATTTCCCTAATTTCTTTCTCGGCTTCTTTCTCTTTTGTGTAGAGGAAGGCTACTGATTTATTTGAGTTAATTTTATACCTAGCCACTTTGCTGAAGTTGTTTATCAGCTTTAGTAGTTCTCTGGTGGAGCTTTTGGGATCACTTCAATATTCTATCATATCATCTGCAAATAGTGATATTTTGACTTCTTCTTTTCCGATCTGTATCCCCTTGACCTTCTTTTGTTGTCTGATTGCTCTGGCTAGAACTTCAAGAACTATATTGAATAAGTAGGGAGAGAGTGGGCAGCCTTGTCTAGTCCCTGATTTTAGTGGGATTGCTTCGAGTTTCTCTCCATTTAGTTTATTGTTAACAACTGGTTTGCTGTATATGGCTTTTACTATGTTTAGGTATGGGCCTTGAATTCCCATTCTTACCAGAACTTTTATCATGAAGGGGTGTTGAATTTTGTCAAATGCTTTCTCAGCATCTAATTAAATGATCATGTGGTTTTGTTCTTTCAGTTTGTTTATATAATGGATCACGTTGATGGTTTTCTGTATATTAAACCATGCCTGCATGCCTGGGATGAAGCATACTTGATCATGTTGGATGATTGTTTTGATGTGCTCTTGGATTCAGTTGGCCAGAATTATATTGAGTATTTTTGCATCGATATTCATAAGGGAAATTGGTCTGAAGTTCTCTTTCTTTGTTGGGTCTTTGTGTGGTTTAGGTATAAGAGTAATTGTGGCTTCATAGAAGGAATTCAGTAGTGCTCCATCTGATTCAATTTTGTGGAATTGTTTGGATAATATTGGTATGAGGTCTTCTATGAAGGTCTGATAGAATTCTGCACTAAACCCGTCTGGACCTGGGCTCTTTTTGGTTGGGAGACCTTTAATGACTGCTTCTATTTCCTTAGGAGTTATGGGGTTGTTTAACTGGTTTGTCTGTTCCTGATTTAACTTCCTTATCTGGTATCTGTCTAGGAAATTGTCCATTTCCTGCAGATTTTCAAGTTTTGTTGAATATAGGCTTTTATAGTAAGATCTGATGATCTTTTGAATTTCCTCTGAATCTGTAGTTATGTCTCCCTTTTCATTTCTGATTTTGTTAGTTTGGACACACTCTCTGTGTCCTCTCGTTAGTCTGGCTAAGGGTTTCTCTATCTTGTTGATTTTCTCAAAGAACCAACTTTTGGTTCTGTTGATTCTTTCTATGGTCCTTTTTGTTTCTACTTGGATGATTTCAGCTCTGAGTTTGATTATTTCCTGCCTTCCAATCCTTCTGGGTGTATTTGCTTCTTTTTGTTCTAGAGCTTTTAGGTGTGCTGTCAAGCTGCTGACATATGCTCTTTCCTGTTTCTTTCTGCAGGCACTCTGCGCTATGAGTTTTCCTCTTAGCACAGCTTTCATTGTGTCCCATAAGTTTGGGTATGTTGTACCTTCATTTTCATTAAATTCTAAAACGTCTTTAATTTCTTTCTTTATTTCTTCCCTGACCAGGTTATCATTGAGTAGAGTATTGTTCAATTTCCACGTATGTGGGCATTTTTCCCTTATTGTTATTGAAGACCAGCTTTAGGCCATGGTGGTCTGATAGCACACATGGGATTATTTCTATCTTTCTGTACCTGTTGAGGCCCGTTTTTTGACCAATTATATGGTCAATTTTGGAGAAAGTACCATGAGGAGCTGAGAAGAAGTTATATCCTTTTGCTTTAGGATAGAATGTTCTATAAATACGTTAAGTCCATTTGGCTCATGACTTCTCTTAGTCTGTCTACGTCTCTGTTTAATTTCTTTTTCCATGATCTGTCCATTGATGAGAGTGGGGTGTTGATATCTCCTACTATTATTGTGTGAGGTGCAATGTTTGTTTTGAGCTTTAGTAAGGTTTCTTTTAGGTATGTAGGTGCCGTTGTATTTGTGTCATAGATATTTAGGATTGAGAGTTCATCTTGGTGGATTTTTCCTTTGATGAATATGAAGTGTCCTTCCTTATCTTTTTTGATGACTTTTAGTTGAAAATTGATTTTATTTGATATTAGAATGGCTACTCCAGCTTGCTTCTTCCGACCATTTGCTTGGAAAGTTGTTTTCCAGCCTTTCACTCTGAGGTAATGTCTATCTTTGTCTCTGAGGTGTGTTTCCTGTAGGCAGCAGAATGCATGGTCCTCGTTGCGTATCCAGTTTGTTAATCTATTTCTTTTTATTGGGAAGTTGAGGCCATTGATGTTGAGAGATATTAAGGAATAGTGATTATTGCTTCCTGTTATATTCATATTTGGATACGAGGTTATGTTTATGTGCTTTTCTTCTCTTTGTTTTGTTCCCAAGATGATTAGTTTCTTGCTTCTTCTAGGGTATAGCTTGCCTCCTTATGTTGGGCTTTACCATTTATTATCCTTTGTAGTGCTGGATTTGTAGAAAGATATTGTGTAAATTTGGTTTTGTCATGGAATATCTTGGTTTCTCCATCTATGTTAATTGAGAGTTTTGCAGAATACAGTAATCTGGGCTGGCATTTTTGTTCTCTTAGGGTCTGTATGACAACTTTTGATATTTCTATCATTTAACATTTGCCTTCTTTGTATTGAGCTAATCTAATACTACAAAAGTTGATTTCTAAAAAAAATAACAGCTTCATAAGAATCCTTAATGAATCCACATTCAATCTCACTTTGAAAATTCTATTCTTGGATATAATAAAAAGGGCAATACAAAGCAATAATTATTATATTTCAAGGTGGAGAAACATAGCTGGAAAAATGCAAGCCGTGTTTGTCCATTTCACTGCATGAGACAGCTGTACCATGTGACCCCTGTTACGCTGTTACATTATCAGCCATTTCCGTTTCTTCACTCTTCTCTTTCATAGCGCCCTTTACATAATTTACTAAATAGATTGGCTTTAAGCTTTATTTTGAGAGTACAAGTAATTTGTAGCTCTTTTTGATAAGATTTATAATTGCAAATATAGTTCTAAATTATTTATCAGACTCTTTATTATTCTGTGTTAGCCCAGAGACTCCATTTCATGACCTTACTCTTAGGCTGTTCAAATAATGTCACCAATGATCCACAATGGTCAAATAACAACTTTAACTTTGAAGCCTTGTACTCATGGTCATTAGCTAAAAGTAAATTCTGCTTTGATACCTCTCAGTAGAAAGCATTTATGAAAATGTTTTGCAAGCTTGTGGTGGACTCATCTAACAAAACTTAAGGAGTGGGGATTTACAAACATGTTTTTGCTTCTGCACTAGTCAGGCTCTCTCAGTATAAATAGGTTGTGGATAGATGTTTCAAGTGAAGTAACAAAACAGTGCTTTAGTAATTCAGATTTTTTTTACTTTGATGTTTATTTGATTTATATAAGAAGCATTCAATAAAATTAAAAAGAAAGTGTAAAACAAAAAGTTGTTTGTATCAACTTGCAAAGAGACAGACATGATGATGAGTAGAACAGAACAGAACAGACTGGTTTGGGATGGCATAGGATGGGATGGTTTGGGCTAGGATAGGATAGAACAGAAGGGAATACACAGATATGAACCCATGTCACTATAGCCAAGAAATTTTTGACAAAGATGATAGAATAAAAAGTAAAGGAAAGATAACTTGCTCAAGAAAAAGCATTGGAAAACTGGGTGTCTGCTCATAGAAGAATGGGACTAGATTCTTATCTTTCATGCTGCGGAAAATCAACCTCAAATGGATCAAAGTTACTAATGACCTGAAGTTCTGAAGTTGTTAGGAACAGGGAAAGCTTCTAGATATAGGCACAGTTAAGGGCTTTTTATCTAGGATCCTAGCTACTAACGAAATAATGCAAAGAATCAATAAACAGAAGCTAATGAAAATGTAAAAGACACTGTACAATGAAAATGTATAATAAGTTGAATACATATCCTAAATGATTGGAGAAAGTATTAGCTACATATCTGACAGGACTAATATCTAAAACACACAACGAATTCAGAAAACAAAATACCAAAAACCAGCAAACCAATTAGTGAGTATGCTGAAGAAAGAAGCAGACGGTTCTCCAAAGATGAAGTCCAGATGATAATAAAAATGCAACGAGATTTAATCTTGGTGGCCCTTCCTTAAAAACAAAGCATTAAGAGGTCATCTTACTTAAATCAACCTGGCAACAACCAAGGAAATGGAAGGTCTGGCGTGGCGACACATGCCTTTAATCCAACACCTGAAGGGCAAAGGCAGGTGGATCTCTATGTGTTTGAGGCTAACCTGGTCTATACAGAAATTTTCAGGGCCAAGTAAGTCTACCCAGTAAGACTCCATCTTTAAAAGTAAAAAAAGCAAGTCCTGGAAATGTTTGTGAAGGTACAAACAGTTGAGACCTCTTATACATTCCTGATGTGATGGAAGATAGTAGAGCCGTGATGAAAGTCAGTATTAAGGCTTCTCAGAATCTAAAAGTGTATCTGCCATATGACCCAGCAATACATTCCTGTGTATTCATTCACAGAGATCAAAACCAGCACAAATCAGAGATAATTGCATGTCCATTACTTACTGTAACACTACTCACAATAGATGCATTGGTCTGTGCTTTCTGTTGTTCATCAACCTGATACAAACATAGTCATATCTGGGAAGAAGGAATCTTAATTGAAAAAAATGGCCTCATAAAATTGGTCTGTGGGCAAGCATTTAGGACATTTTCTTGATTAATAATGAATGTGTGAGGCCCTGCTCACTGGAAGCAGTGCCATTCTTGGGCAGGTGGTCCTGGGTTGTATAAGAAAGCCGGTTAAGCAAGCCATGGGGAGCAAGTCAATAAGGAACATTGTTCTATGGCTTGTTTCGGTTCCTGCCACCAGGTTGCTCACTAGGCTCTTGGCTTGCTTTTCTCAATGGACTGTGACTTGGGGGATATATATATATATATATATATATATATATATATATATATATATATGCCATATAAAATCTTTCCTCCCCAAGTTGCTTTCAGTTATGGTGTTTTTATCATCAAAATAGAAATGTTAACTAGAACAGGAGTCAAACTTGGTATTATAAAACAGTAAGTAAAGAAAAATATGGTATAGATATGCAATGGACTTTTTCAGCCATAAAGACCAAAAAACATTATGTCATTTCAATGAAGAGACGCAATTGAAAATAATCCATCTTAAGCAACTTCATACTCAGAAGCATAAACATCCTGTTTTATCTCCTTTGCAGTTCCTTAGTCTAATGTAGACCCCTGACATTCTCAGGTATATATTACATGGAAGTAGAGATAAAAAAATCAAAGGAATCAAAGAGGATTAAACAGGAAGTGAGCAGGAAATGAAGGCTATGGAGAAATACAGTGCATATACAGTATACACTTGCATAAAATAATATGTGAGTAATAATGAAAGTTGGCATCAATCAACACAATTCAAAAGAGAAAAAGCTTCAGAACAAAGATATTCAATATCATTGACACCATTTTGTTCTGCTTGCAGAATGCTTTTCTTCCTGTCGGGATCTTTTAAGCATATTTTCATTTGGTTATTGAACTTTCCACATACATTTTTGTATTCGTTATGTATAAAAACCACTTGTAAACTTTAGACAAAAAAAAATTTTGAGAACCCCCCCAAAAAAAGTAGCCTGAATGATTGGTACAGGAGTCACATGAAATTAAACACTAGATTGTGTGACACATTTAAAAATATGTTAAGTGTTCTCCACATCTTTCTCCATTGTTCATTAATAGTGTTCTTTTGACTGTATAACACTGTCGGATATTCTTTGAGAGATTTAGGAGCAAGAATCCAACTATATTCCAGATGTTTGCAATAATGTGTGGCTAATATACATTCTAACAATGGAAAATACTTTGTAACAGGAAATAGTTTGCATGTTACATTAGCATAAAGCAAAGAGTTGGAAAGCTCTCTTATGGAGTCAGTTGAAAAACAACTACTAATTCAATACAAAAACCCCACACATAATGTGTCTCACCATGTAAACAAGTGTCTCACTATGTAAACATATCAGGAGAAACAAACTGAAAAGAGAGAACTTAAAAAACAGAGCTCAATGCATTTAACATCAGATTTGAACAAAGCTCAATGTTATACTATCAACATATTGTATTGGATGGCTAAATATTAAACACAATTTTAACATTTAGATTATAAGATGTCTAGATATTGTCACAAAGATTGTTACACATGATTTCCATTTTAATTACATTTATACACTCAAATTACATTGAATTGATTGCATATGCTCAAATATACATATCACAGAGAATACTGGCTATTAATAGATTTTACACAATGACAGAGAAGACTTGTGTATACAGATAGTTTACGGTATATTATGCTTTACATACAGTAGCTATATACGCATTAGACGGCCTAGTTTTAATATTAGGAGTGAAAAGTCTGAGTGACCATGATGAGATTTATGAATATAAGTAGTGTATAAGAATTGTTTTATTTGGATGACTAATATATCTTGCTATAAATCCCCCCTAGCAACTTATAATGGAAGCCAAGAGAAATGGCACATTGGCACCAAAGAACATTAAATAAAGTTTATTACAGTAAACTATAAAAGGGTTTCCCAAGGTGAAGGGCTCATGTTCTGAAAGGAGTGTAGCTAAAGATACCCAGAGAATTAGTGCCCTTATTAGGTTCTTATTAGATGGCCATGCTGAAATCAAGTCACCTACAGGAATAATTAGGCAGCCTTCAGCCAGTCTGGAAGGATGGGATGCCTGTATAGGGTCTCTCCTATTGGCTGCCTCATGTGGGGCTTCGAAGGCAGAATGTGGCAGGTTAAAAGATACTTGATCAAGCACTACAAACACTGTTCACAACTTCATCCTAAGAATAACTGGGGAAGAAATCAACTGTTTAGTAGATTGTGGTCAAATGCAGAGTTAAGAAAGTTAAGCTTTAAACTAGAGATATGTATATAGATCTAGGAATGCCTCAAGGGGACATTACAGTGGTGGCTCCAGAAAGGAGTTGGGCATGCTAAGGTATGAAGTGTTTATGAAGCACACTTAAGAATATGCTTTAACAAGGACTGCTCAACTGTTAATACTCAGGTAACTAAAACATACGGTCACAGAAAATCATTTCACTGTGGAAAAATCTATATATGTTCTTATAGAATATAATTATAATAATTCATTTTAACAAAAATCATTTTAAATAATGCAGAGAAGTTTGTACATTTTCTGAGAAGATCAAATATATAAGATGCACTTGGTATTATGTATAGTGTGTTGAAAGATGGCTACCTTCAAAAACAGCAATATTGTCTTAATATGGGAGATTTTTTCAGAGTATTAGACATATGATAAGAAATCCTGCATAATATAAAGCCTATATTCTTTCCTCTGTCTCACAGAGGGCGAGTACTTTTTCTTTAAGACAATAGGAAACCCTTCATGTGTCCTTGGCTAAACCAATGTTTGTTAAAAAGTTAGGTCATACTTTAGAAGTTTAACATACTTTTTACATATTTATAACAAAAAATCCAAATTTACTTCTTGTCTACCCAGATATACCTAGTGAATGTAAAAGTTCTTTTTAGTAATGTTAGAGCTGAATCAAACCATTATAGCTGGAACAGAATATTCTAATTTTAGACCACTTCAATGAACTGTCATGGCCCAGGAGACGCTGAGGGATAAATGCTATTTGGCATGTGCCTTAAAGAAAAACATCTTCTTTATGTTTTTAAGGTGGCTTTAAAAAGTGAGAAAAAAGTGAAGGATATTGATAGAGAAATATTTAGAAAGTATTAATATTTTTTCTCTAGATAAAAGATGATTCATACACAAATATAGAGTGGTTTTTCATTCTTACAACTCTGAGTATACTAGGAGTTTACTGAAAAATGAGCCCCAGCAGGCCTGAGCAGACTCTCATAACAGAAGACAGACAGATGGTAAGTCAGCAAATGAAAAGACTCTGCACATCATGTGTCAACAAGGAAATACAAATTAAAATAGTTACACACCCATTAGTGTGGCCAGAGTCCAGAATGCTGACAATACCAAATGCTGGCCAGAACATAGAGTGACAGGACATTCATCAGCCCTACTGAAGATTGCAAAGGGCTACTGACACTTACAGAGGAAATTCAGCAGTTTCTTCTCAAACAATGACTCTGGAAAAGAAAACTATTGACATGAACATAAGGTCAATTAATTGAAATAAGTAAACATTGTTGAAAAGAGCAATGGTCGCCAATGATCAGTGAGAGTAAAGGAAAGGCACGTGGGATTCTAAGTCTGTGACAATACCTTAAATGACACCCTCTAGAGAACACAAGCTGTAATTTGTATGTCCAGTTGCAGATAATGTACAGCATCAAGAATGAAGCTGGTGTGAACCATTAATTTGGGGGTGATGATGATATGTTACTGTAGGTTCATCTATTATAACAAAGCTACCAACAGAAGGGGATTCATTGACAACAGAAAAGGCTTTGCATATGCAGACAAGGAAGGAATGGAAGTTATTTGTACATTCTGTTCAATTTTGATGCAAACATTTAAAAAATTATATTTCTATTAGTTTGTGGGCCTTTCAAGAGCACATGTGGAGGCCAGCTTGTAGGCATCAGTTGGTCTTCCCTCCTCTCCCATGTGGCTCCTAGGGATCAAACTCATTCAATCAGGCTTCACAGCAATTGTCTCTACCCACTGAACCATCTTGCCCATCCTGAACTTCTGTTCTTTTAAGTCATTCATAAACTTCACACTATTCTAACACAATTTATTCAAAACAGCCTGCCTCAAATGATCTTATGTAATAAACAATAACCATAACCTTAATTTATCTTACCAGTGTCTTGGACCGGTGTCTTCCAGTCAGTGGAAAAATTTGTGAGTTTGCTTTTCCAACAATCTCTTTACAGCCTATGTTCAAAAAGGAGAGATGCTTAAAAAGTCCGTAGCATATGCATTATGAAATCACATAGTATTTTTCATTAGGATATCATATGCTCACTTGAGCAGGTTAGATAGTAAGTGGGATTATTTTATAATTATGACTCATCCCCTGTTTCTCAATCCACCTTCTTTTTATTCAGTCAATTGCTATCAAGAAAAAAAATGAATGATTAGCGAATCAACAAAATGACATAAAGTATTATGAGAAAATCTACTTCAAAGCCAATATCCCTAAGATCTGTTCGGTGTCGTCACCTGCAAATTCTCTTATTGACATGTGCTTACTGTGCCTTGCTCTCAAGCTTGTCCCTCAATCTAGTGCTGCTCTGTTTCATTTGTATGTTTATAATGTATCTTCCAGTTATACATTTAAGAGTATTAAATATGCACACTGGGGCTTCCTGGGCTTAATGTAAAATTATAATTCATGAAAAGCAGTTAATATTTCACTGAATATTACTAAGAAAAAGCTTCTGATTTTTCTTTTTGTTTGCCTTGCCATTTACAGCTAATATGAAAATGACTTTTCTTTTATCTAATAAATGTCATGTTGAGAGAATGTCAAATGTCACTTACTGAGGCATATGACACTCTTTTTAAAGATAAATGAAAAGGAGAATCGAAAATGGTATTGCATATACACAAGTTCTGTCATTTCTGTCACAGTCAAAACATGGCCAGCTGCTTTTGAGATGGTATCAAGTGACAATTAAAATAGCGTCAGTAATGTTACTCTACAGGGAGGTACAGAAAATATTCTATGTGGTAAAAGCAAGAATTATATTTGGGTGGTTGGGATTTATATTCCACATGAAAAGACCAGATGTTCTGAAAGATTAATCTCTGGTGCCACCATGTCTGTTTGTGCATAATATTGGACACAGTGTGGCTTCTTTCAGCCAGATTCCTACTTTGTCTAACTTGATTGCACTAAACTATGGTCTCCCAAGAATCTCCTGAACACCACTATTTCTGGAGGTTACTAATAGAAATTCTATTATGACTGGGTTCCATAGACAAATAAGATCTTAAAAACCTAGTTAAAACTGTTCATTTTTTCTCTTCAATGAAGTGTCAGACATTTAATATTCTTTAACATGTTATAGGGACTCCTAGGAAAAAATCATCACTTTTACAAACTATTTAACTACAGACCTTGTGTTAGAATAACCATTAGCCTCTAGAGAAATAAAATACATGTTTGTGATCAAGAAACTAAGGAACCATTTTATATGGGAAATGAATATTCGCTTCAAGCACCAAGTAAGATTATACTTGGGATAACATAATTTAATTAGATAATCTACTTTACTCTAAACCCTGATGTTCTAGTTGTGCAGACACAGTAGATATGAATATAATTCAATATCTTACAGAAATCCACTATGTAGTTAGCTACTTAAAGTAGCTTAAAGTAAAGTCATGACTGCAAATATAAATGGAGTGCAGAGGAACCTGTGTGGTGGATAATCCTGCTGCTAAAATCTACAGATTATTAGACAAAGTTCCAGTACCAAGCTTGGGATACTACCTGATAAGCCTTTGATCAATAAGGTCCCAAGAGTCCCTTAAATAATAAAGGCCTGCAGCATTGCTCGTGGGTGCTCACTAGAACTAGATGGCAGAACCCTATTGCTGAAATCAACACATACTTTACTAGTGTAAAGTGTGAAAAAATAAAGTTGGAACTAATTTATATTATCTGTTGATTAGCATCCATAGTTTTTATGTGGGAAGCTAGGGGAGAAAAGACATGAAGCAGTGCACTTTTCCTTCGATTAGGTATGAACGTGCCAGGCAAGTGCAGTAGGAGTATGGCTGTCTGAGCAGTAAGCAGCTACTTCTTCTTCTTCTTTTCTTTATTAACTTGAGTATTTCTTATTTACATTTTGCTTGTTATTCCCTTTCCAGGTTTCCAGGCCAACATCCCCCTAACCCCTCCCCCTCCCCTTCTTTATGGGTGTTCCCCTCCCCATCCTCCCCCTATTACCGCCCTCCCGACAACAATCTAGTTCACTGGGGGTTCAGTCTTAGCAGGACCCAGGGCTTCCCCTTCCACTGGTGCTCTTACTAGGATATTCATTGCTACCTATGAGGTCAGAGTCCAGGGTCAGTCCATGTATAGTCTTTAGGTAGTGGCTTAGTCCCTGGAAGCTCTGGTTGCTTGTCATTGTTGTTCATATGGGTCTCGAGCCCCTTCAAGCTCTTCTAGTCCTTTCTCTGATTCCTTCAACGGTGGTCCCGTTCTCAGTTCAGTGGTTTGCTGCAGGCATTCGCCTATGTATTTGCTGTATTCTGGCTGTGTCTCTCAGGAGAGATCTACATCCGGTTCCTGTCAGCCTGCACTTCTTTGCTTCATCCATCTTATCTAATTGGGTGGCTGTATATGTATGGACCACAGGTGGGGCAGACTCTGAATGGGTGTTCCTTCTGCCTCTGTTCTAAACTTTGCCTCTGCCAAGGGTATTCTTGTTCCCCTTTTAAAGAAGGAGTGAAGCATTCGCATTTTGATCATCCATCTTGAGTTTCATGTGTTCTGTGCATCTAGGGTAAGTCAAGCATTTGGGCTAATAGCCACTTATCAATGAGAAGCAGCTACTTCTTAATTGAGTTTTTGGTCCATTCTACAGGAGGTAATACATTCCTGTTACTGAAAGCTTGGTCAAGTACTCATGGTTATGGAGGTTTATAAGCTCTAGTGGAAGTTATCATCCATCATTGTCTTATTAAATAGACACTGTTGTATTGTGAAACATACTTGTATATATTTTGTCTATATATTGTCTATATCCATACATCTGTACAACAATCATCATTGGCCAAACATACTTATTTTTGAAGTGGTTAGTGGTTATTGTAGAGTCATTATTGCCCAAAAGTGAAGAATAAGTGACTGTTGGGTATTTAACCCTAAATGGTTTGTCTAAATCACATCTCCTATCGAGGGCTCAGGAATGTCATGTAAAACAAAGCTAAAAGAATATGTAAACCAAAGGGTAGGGAGAAGTATTGTGAAAAGCTGTCTTTCAGACCTGACATAGCAATAGTACTCAGGAGCTCCCAGCACTTATTGTCACCTTCATAAAATCTACAAAAGATCAAACTAATAAATATTACAGCATGTTTGGGAGATGAATTCATGAACCCTCTTTCTCCCCAAGGAACTATAGGATACTAATGATTTCTGGAGACTTAGTAATCTTTTTAGTTTTTCAATAACATAAACACTGGAGTTGAGCATGCTCTAGTAAATAACTTCACATATATAATCATAGAAGCAACCATTATTAAACTTAATGGATCATTGTGTATGAGAGTGTGTGTCTATGTACTGCATATATATATATATATATATATGAAAATTTTAAATAATAAATTTAAATTGTTGTTCAAGCATTTTCTTATAAATGGATCTATGATGAACATGTCTGAACAAGTATCTAATTAGAAACAGGTAGACATCTTTGGGCATACTCCCAAGAGTGGTATAGCTGGATTTTGTAGCAGATTGCTTTTCATACTTTAGCAACTTCCACATTGATTTCCATAAGGGTTGTATTAGATTGCATTCCTGCCAGAAATGAGCCCTTTTCCACATATCCTCAACACCATTAGCTGTATTGCTTTTTGACATTGGTCATTCTAGCTAGGGTAATATGTAATCTCATATCTTTACTTTGTGTTTTCATGATGACTAAGGATGTTGAACATTTTAAAATCTTCTCATCCATTTGTGGTTTTGACTACTATGTTTGGTTACTGGCTTAGTTGCTGTGAAGAGTCATGACCAAGAATTTCTTTTCTAACTCATTTACTTTTCCCAATGCTATGATAAAATACACTGACAAAAGCGACTTACGGAATTAATGGTTTGTTTTGTCTCACAGTTCAAGGGTACAGCCATCATGTTAAAGAAGTCATAGTTAAGTAGCTTAAAGAGACTGCTCAGATCACATCTGCATTTTTAATAAGTGTGTAGGGATCTTTCCACCTCTCAATTTAATCAAGATAATCCCTTCTAGTAATAGCTACTGACTAACCTAATCCAGAAAACCCCCCATATGTTTGTTTGGAGGCTTGTCTCTTGGTGATTCCAAGTCTTGACATGGTGACAACCAGCACAAAACACGTGTGTACCAACTGCAAAGTTATGAGTTTCATCTCTCATGGCAAGAAAAAAATCAGTTTTAGTACTTTACTTATTTTAACAATAGATATTACATTCACAGTCGTGTTCGTGCAATCACTGTCCTGTCACGTAACTTTCAAAATGAGAAAAAAAATTAAACAAAACCTATAGCTTAAAAAACTAAAATATCAAGTAGTATTAAAAAATAAAATTGTTATTCATCCTGCTCAGAAGTAAATAGATATTCCTTAAAACTGATAAATTCAGAATGAAGCTGATTAATTATAAATGCAGAGGTAAATGTCATGAACAACACTAGGAAACTTACTGTGTATTATCCTTAGCCAACAAAACTAAACATAGAAAATATGACATATTCCTTTTTTTCTCAATTTTATTACTTTAAGACTTTGTCAAGGCTTGAGTATGCTTGGCCTAGGGAGTGGCAGTATTTGGAGGTGTGGCCTTGTTGGAATAGGTGTGTCACTATGGGCATGGGCTTTAAGTCTAGAGTCTTCTACTAATAGCTCTGTCTGCACCATGCATGCCTGGATGCTGTCGTGCCCTCACTTTGATGATAATGGACTGGACCACTGATCCTGTAAGTCATTCCCAATTAAATGTTGTCCTTATTGACGTTGCCTTGGTAATGGTGTCCGTTTACAGAAATAAAACCCTAACTATGACAGACTTATTTGTTCAATTATTTCCATTCTTTTGGTTTACCTGTATACTCTTTAATATTATAGTTAATGTTAGAGTAAACCATCTGTAGAAGAATTTTAATCCAGAACATGGCTGCTCTGGCAAGTGATCCCATCCAAAGACCTTCTGGGTCTGTGTAATCTGGCTGAAATATAAACACTCCTTTAACACTCCTTTAATATCAAACAATATAAGTAAGGTAAGGTTAGTTTATCAAAGAAAGCAGCAATGTTTGAAGGTGACATCTAATTGAGGGGCAGACAAAGCATTGAATTAGTAAAAGATTTGACAGAATGAGTCAGAGATAGGATATACCCAAAACTTAAGAGAGCAGGAGAGAGACAGACAGAGAAAGAGAGGGGGGAGGGAAGAGACAGAGACAGAGACAGAGAGATAAAAAGACAAAGAGACAGAGGGGGATCAGTTTTACTGTGAGAGTTTTACAGAGACAGGTTGCAAGTAAAGACAGAACAGTCCATAGAGTGAGAAGTAGCCAGAAAATTAGAACAAATTGCCAGAGTTAGTTTCAGGCCAACCAGAGTAATTCAGTGATAAGTAGGGAGAAGCCAGTTTAAATCAATAAACTTGGAAAGGAGTGTGAGCCAGGAGAGCTGAGTTGAATTAGCCAGCCAGTGTTCAGAAAAAGAGAGAGAGAGAGAGAGAGAGAGAGAGAGAGAGAGAGAGTTTATTCATCAGTAAGCTTCCAAGATGACAATTACATTACATCTGGATAATAAAACTTACTCTTGCTGACAGAAGCCCAATACAACTGTCTCCTGAGGCTCTGCGAGAGCCTGACAAATACAGAGGTGGATGCTCACAGGAATTAGAGAAAGGATTGAAGGTGCTGAAGGCATTTGCCACTCCATTGGAAGAAAAACATTAACCAACAGAACCCCCACCCCTACCCAGAGCTCCCAAGGACTAAGCCACCAATCAAAGAGGACACATGGAGGGATCCATGACTCCAGCCACATTTGTAGCAGAGGATGGCCTTGTTGGACATCAATGGGAGGAGAGGCCCTTGGTCCTGTGATGGCTCGATGCCCCAATGTAGAGGAACACCAGGGCAGGGAGGCATGAGTGGGTGGGTGAGTGGGTAGGGGAGTTCCCTCATAGAAGCAGTGTGGGGGGGTGAGTGGGATGGAGGTTGCTTGAGGAAAAAAACAGGAAAGGGGATAACATTTGAAATGTTATCAAATAAAATATAATTTTCTAAAAATAAAAGTTATAAAATAAAAAAAACCTTATATTCATGGTCGTCATGGTCATCAACAATGTTGTAATTGTTGTAGCCATTGTTGTTGTTGTCATCGTCATCATCATCATCATCACCAGCATCTATATCTGAGCTTGGATATGCAGACCAGCATCTTATCATTTTCAGCTGTGTTGCCTCAATTATATGCCAATCTCCAGCAGTGGCAGAAGAGTGGGAGCATCTTCATAGAAGCATGGAGAGATGGGAGAGGGGGAAAAAGGGATAAATAACATCTGAAATGTAAATACATGAAATAGGCAATAAAAATATATGAAAAAAGAAAGATCATTGGCCTTCATCCATGGATAGCATCAATGGCTAAAGTAAATATGAGAGTTGAAGAGAATGTACTGTTTTGTGCCTAAGAACTGTGTGGAGAGATGCACTGTGCTTGGCCACAACAGCTACTGTACAATTACTCTGTGATAGAGTAGGGAGGAAGAATAATTAAAGTAGGATTTAGTTCAAATACCTTGCCATTTTCACTGAGCGTATAGGTCCTTATATCTTTTTGTGTTGTTGGTTAGTCATACTACAATATGAGTTTCTTAAAATATGTATACATTAAAAAATGGTTTAATGGATTTATCCTTTAGTTAGGGTATCCATTGCCATGAAGAACACCATGGCCATGGCAACTATTATAAAGGGATTTAATTGGGACTGGTTAATAGTTTCAGAGGTTCAGTCCATTATTATCAAAGCAGAAAACATGGCAGCATCCAGGCAGACATTGCACTGGAGGAGCTGAGACTTCTACATCTACATCTGAAGGCAGCTAGAAGACTGACTCCCACATATTAGGAGGATGATTTCATTGCCCACCCCTAAGTGACACAATTCTTCCAACAGCACCAAGCATATTCAAACCCACCAGACATTCCACTTAGGGAACAATTTACCAACTAGACACATCATTCTAACAAATCCAAGCTCCAGGACCAGGAATGAGTTTCTTCTTTTGAATTCTTAACTCATGGGGATTATAGACATTCACACGTTACAGTTTATGGCTGATAATTTTGGGTAATCTCTAGAATTTGGTGATAAGATCTTGTTGTTTATGGTACCATACACTTGAGTCACAGAATATTGAGAAATTAAGGAGGTAGACAAGGACCTGAAGGTTTTGTCCCTATGGGCAGGGTTTCATATAAGTACACTATCACAGGAGAAAATTAATCTTTAATTTCACTAAGATATGAACCCTATAAGCTGCAATAATGACTATCCTGGCATGATATGCCCATTTATATAAGTTGCATGAGTGTTATGAGAGTGATCAGTCACTTTATAATTGGATCTAAGGCTGTGTTTCAGAGATATAAAATAGAACACATACCTGAAACTGTCCCAGACACCAGAACCCATGTCCATATAGGATATAGGTCATGGTAGAGAACCCAATACTATTGTTTTTGCAGAATGGATTTAAGATTATTCCTAATGACCTATTGCTATGCTAATGGATCTGCACATCTTTCAACCCTCAACAGAGAAGCTTCTCATAGTAATTGGCACAAACATCATGACAATGTTCAGAAAATAAGAGACTGTGCTCAGCTGTAACTGGGCCATGTATATTACACCCTATCCCACAAAACCTAGGACCTTCTGACAAGAGTTGGGAGAAAGATTGTAAAACCAAAAGTGGTGGATAATATCATGGAAATATTGTTTTACCAGACACAACAGGGCACCTGCACATATGAGTTCATGGTGATTGCAACAGCATGCCCAAGACCTGTACAACTTCCATTAAGGAAAAATCAAAACACAGAATAGGAACGTGGCCATACTTTCTCACCATTAGCTGAGGATCTATTGATATCTGAGAGCTGCTCAGAAAGGGAGCCTGTTTTCTTTAGTGATGTGACCCTGCTAGACAGACCACACACTGGACAGTCCCCATGTTTAGTACTAGCTGTGTAATAGAAACTGGAATCAATGGAGAAGATATTTCAAAGTTGGATGACAAGAGAGATGGTAGTTACCAGTAAAATTGGGGGAAGCCGGTGAATATGTTCAAAATACATTATATGAAATTCTTGAGGAATTAATAAAAAAGTTAAAATATGTGTGTACTTGTTTATTTCTCTTAAAACCATTTCTAAATAACTGCACTCTTGATTTTAAAAGTTAATGCTCATGCTTGTCACTTGTTATTTCCTTACATTTCCCTTCCAGAGATGCCTCTTTTTAATGAGGTTTTGATTTTATGTGAACAACAACACATCTTAGACATTTGAAAATTGTTCCTTTAAAGTGATTATAATGCAACCTAGCTTTCAAAAATTTTAATTACAGAGTGATCCATACATATTTACGTGAAAGACATTATGTGAAGAACGGCTGTTGTAATATTTAATTCAAGGTGATCAAACTCACCTTATACTCATTCACCCATGAAATAATTCTTAAGTGCCAGTTGTGTTCACTGTTCCAAATTGTGAGAATTTTGACAAAACCAAAGATCTGCTTTGACAGCTATATTCCCTGATTATATATACATATATATATATATATATATATATATATAATTGCAAACTGATTTCAGAAAATAATAAGCACCATTATGAAAAAAATCAAATTAAGTCTGGGAAGTGATATGAACTTCCACATGTAACAGTCACCATCCCCTTTCACCCCATCAAAACAGCAAAATAAAACAAACAAACAAAAACAAACAAACACCAAGTACCAACTCATTTGGACTTTGACAATATGTGTATTTAGAGGATATATGTCCACAGCAGTGTTTAGATCTAATAACCTGTAAGGATTACTTCTCTGCTTTTAATCTCAAGTGTATATGAAAATTGAAGACAAACTAATAGATTCCTTGATTGCTTCCGATTCTGTTTTTCTATATGAAAATACACTTACTCTGTATGAATAGAAATTAAGAGAAAGTAAGAAAGAGAAAGTTCTTCTAAATCTTATCAGGTATTACTAGAGTTAAATATTATAAATGTCAGAATTCATTGTCCAGAAAGTAACTTTTAAAAGTGTGGAAAAATACAATGGGATTTTATTTTTAAAATGGGATTGGAAGAACTAAATCCCAACTTGGTTTTATGCATTAATATCCCTAGATGAAGGATTTTTGAATATTCACTGTAAATGACAAACAGCAAGAATCTATAAATTGCCTTGTGCTATCTGTGAATGCAATCATAATTAGCTAAGGCAAGCTTTTATCCTGGTTAAAAAGACAATAAAACTACTGTGGAAATCACCATGTAATATTTATGCACATAACATCATTCTAGGGCTAGCGGTAGGATGAAGATAGCCCTATAGTTACTCTACTCAACTGCTTTTGTCTGGAGAAAATTATTGTAGGAACTGAGAGGCAGGGATGCTTTCTTTGTATGCTCTGCCAGAACACACACACACACACACACACACACACACACACACACACACACACACACAGAGAGAGAGAGAGAGAGAGAGAGAGAGAGAGAGAGAAACACAGAAAGACAGAGAGACAGAGAGACAGAGAAGACAGAGAGAACTCAGTAGGTAGATATGCTCACAAATTGCTTCTCTAAGCAGAAGTTTCCCTGTGTGGCAGTAGGTGAGAGGAAGGATATACTATGGCATGCAAAATATCGCATTGTTTTGGGCATGAAGTTGGCTACAAAGAAACTATGCAAAGATTGGACACATTTTTTCACCAAGCTGAAAATAGGCTTGTTCCAAGGATTCAATAGTCTCTGAGACCAGTCTCTTCAAGAGTTCAGTCTATGCTAGGAGAGAAGATTATTTCATAATAGAATATAGGCCTGTGGCTTCACTTTGCCCTTAATGAGTTGAAATATATATATATGTATATATATGTATATATATATATATATATGTATGTATATTACAAACATAAGTGCACCGAGAATGAGCTACTACAATTTCATATATAGAGCTTCTAGATTCCTGCCAGTGAAGTACTTGGAGGAATAATGTGCAGGGCATTGTCATGTTATTTGTGTTAAATGAACAAACCGAAACATATGAAAGAACTATGAATGTCAGATTCTGAATAGATAACATACAATGAAATAAATTAGCATGATGAATAATGAACGTGACATGTCATGGTAAAATGCCTTCTACAGTCATTTTATGAACGAATGGCAATTAGCCATATATAATGGGAGCACTTGAAAGTGACTAGAATACCCAAGAAATTAAAATTTAAAACATATTTGATTTCACCTAATTTTAATCTAACCACATTTTGCCAATGGCTCTTGTTTTATTCACTGCCATTGTACAGATCTGAGAAGACACGCATGTAAATCAGTATGTGGGTAAGCCTAATGTGGATAGCATTGGATGTCTACCAACTTGTCTTTGTACCCTTATTAACATTTATACTACTTCTCTGGAGATCCAATAGCCCAAAGGCTGAACAGAGCTTGCTATGCTTGGGAAGAAAGTATTGGGCACGCCGTTGTACTTACGGGCTCTTATTCATTATGTGACACTCATGAATATGCCCCTCATTTGTCTTTATAGGTTTTCTTTCTGCTGTCAAAATGTCCTAAATGCTTCTATATTGAGGATGCACTTCCCACAGTTTAGTGTATGGGATATTGGGAGTTCTCAGGATTCTTATCGATGATCCTGTAGGTGAAAATACATATTCAAAATGTATAATTAGTGTATTTGACTTTTAGCTCTGTGCTGACATTAGCACCAATTTTACAGAAACTCCCAACCACAAGAGTGATAACACACTAAGCAAACCTTAATTGCATTCTTTATTACCAAGCACTTATAGTTTAAAATAGCAAATTTTATTGGAGAATATTTTAATGAGGCAATATAATTACTAATTTTATTGAAATTAAAATAACATAAAAGTAATCATTAAAAATGAAAGCTAGATTTAATATAAAATAATCCATAAGAAAAATAATTTTATTAAATTTCAATCAACACTATATCACTAAAGAAAAAAATTGTAGTTTTAATGACAATTTAAACTTCTTTTTTTTTAAACAAGGTTTTTTTTTTTTTTTTTTTTTTTTTTTTTCCGGAGCTGGGGACCGAACCCAGGGCCTTGCGCTTCCTAGGCAAGCGCTCTACCACTGAGCTAAATCCTATTTTTTTCAAGGTCAAAATATTGATGATGGGATTGGTTAAATATATTATTTTATTTTTTTTACCTCTATTCTTTTTTTTTCCTTTTTTTTATTAACTTGAGTATTTCTTATATACATTTCGAGTGTTATTCCCTTTCCCGGTTTCTGGGCAAACATCCCCCTCCCCCCTCCCCTTCTTTATGGGCGTTCCCCTCCCCATCCTCCCCCCATTGCCGCCCTCCCCACAACAATCTAGTTCACTGGGGGTTCAGTCTTAGCAGGACCCAGGGCTTCCCCTTCCACTGGTGCTCTTACTAGGATATTCATTGCTACCTATGAGGTCAGAGTCCAGGGTCAGTCCATGTATAGTCTTTAGGTAGTGGCTTAGTCCCTGGAAGCTCTGGTTGCTTGGCATTGTTGTACATATGGGTTCTCTAGCCCCTTCAAGCTCTTCCAGTTCTTTCTCTGATTCCTTCAACGGGGGTCCTATTCTCAGTTCAGTGGTTTGCTGCTGGCATTCGTCTCTGTATTTGCTGAATTCTGGCTCTGTCTCTCAGGAGCGATCTACATCCGGCTCCTGTCGGTCTGCACTTCTTTGCTTCATCCATCTTGTCTAATTGGGTGGCTGTATATGTATGGGCCACATGTGGGGCAGGCTCTGAATGGGTGTTCCTTCTGTGTCTGTTTTAATCTTTGCCTCTCTATTCCCTGCCAAGGGTATTCTTGTTCCCCTTTTAAAGAAGGAGTGAAGCATTCACATTTTGATCATCCGTCTTGAGTTTCATTTGTTCTAGGCATCTAGGGTAATTCAAGCATTTGGGCTATTAGCCACTTATCAATGAGTGCATACCATGTGTGTTTTTCTGTGATTGGGTTACCTCACTCAGGATGCTATTTTCCAGTTCCAACCATTTGCCTACGAATTTCATAAAGTCATTGTTTTTGATAGCTGAATAATATTCCATTGTGTAGATGTACCACATTTTCTGTATCCATTCCTCTGTTGAAGGGCATCTGGGTTCTTTCCAGCTTCTGGCTATTATAAATAAGGCTGCTATGAACATAGTGGAGCACATGTCTTTTTTATATGTTGGGGCATCTTTTGGGTATATGCGCAAGAGAGGTATAGCTGGATCCTCAGGCAGTTCAATGTCCAATTTCCTGAGGAGCCTCCAAACTGATGTTTTATATCATGTAGATTATTTTATATCATGTAAGTAAAGTATGTAAAATCTTGAAAGATTGACAAGGGCAATGAAAGCATTTCCCAAATGACCAATTCACAATGATTCCTGAATTAACTATTCAGACAGGCTCACGGAGTTTAATGACACACAGCAAGAGAATGGTTGTGATAGTGTCAGCATGCACACTTGTTAAGAATACTATTTTCATTTATGTATAAAGGTTTTGGAAAGGGAATAACACTCGAAATGTATATAAGAAATACTCAAGTTAATAAAAAAGGTTTTGGAAATAATTCCTGCTGTTCAATTACACAACAATATGAGGTAGAAATCCACAGGACAATAGGATTGTATTACAGGAGCAGTAGCAGTGCAGAATATACCAAGAAAGCAAAAGTATTAAGATTTCAAAGGGATCCGTATGATTATAAAACAATACACTTTTCAAACTTCTAAATAGGTCGATCTTTCTGTAAAAAATGTATTTTATAGGCACGAAATTAGTTTTAAATGAATTAATTAAATGCCTTGTAATTGTGTCCCTTAATTTATAGTGTTTACATTATATATACAATATTAGAATCTACCTGAAAAGGGCTCTTTAATAATATGTATCTCATACTCCCTCCCATACAAGGCTCAAGGAATATCTCAGGAGAGGGGCCAGAAAGACAGACATTTAGAAATACTGCTGGAAAACCACATCTTTTGGTCAATATAGAGACAATGCACTCATGAGTGCATAGCAGCCATGGTTGACTACACAAAACCAAGCTGGTATATTTTCCAGCATTGGTGGAGTAGTGGCTCAGGAGGTCTTATCTCTAGCTAAGGACCTATTGACCATTGATGGCTACTGAAAAATTTCTCCAGTGGTGAAACCCATGGTAGGTTGCCAATGACTCATGGATGAACCTACATCCCTGTTCATATCCACAACACTGATTGAACTCAGTGAGTTAAGTGGGGAACAAAAAAAGAATAAGAGGACAGGAATTTGGAAGCTGGATATGAGTGGAGATCTGAAAGGAGTTAGAAGAAGGATAGAGGGACAAGAATACATTAAACATATTGTGTATGTGTGTTAGATTGCCAAGAATAAATACATTTTAAATGGAAAGAATTGTAGTGTATGGAGGATAAAAGAATATTTGCCATATTTTAAGAAAAGAAAAAGTAAAAAAATAGAAATAAGTGAGACTGTAATTTGTTTTTTGACAATATAGAGTGTATTCATGTTGATTCATGAAATGAAAACAGGGAAATAAAGTGATGTCTCCAAACGTGGTTTACTCAAAAATAGTGTTGAAATCCTAGCCCCAGGGTAGTAATATTGGAAGGAGATTAAGTCATGAGGTCTCGTCTTAGTGTTTTTTTATTCTTTTTCTTTCTTTCTTCCTTCCTTTCTTCCTTCCCTTCTTTCTTTCTTTCTTTCTTTCTTTCTTTCTTGATTGACTGACTGACTGACTTTACATCCTGATCATTACCCTCCTTCCTCCTCAGTCCCTCCCTCCTGTAGCCACTTTCCTCTCCTGATTTCCTCTGCTTAGGAGGAGGGAGCCCTAGGCACAAACCTACTCTGGCACATCAAGTCACAGTAGAACTAGGCACATCCTTTCTCACTGAGACCAGAAAGGCAGTCCAAATAATGGACCAGGATATAGGGACAGACTCCGGGACAGTCTCTCTTCATTGTTGGAGGATTGCATAAGGACAAGTTGCATGTCTGCTAGATTTGGGAGAAGAGTTAGGTCCAGCTCGTATATGTGCTTTGGTTGCTGCCTCAGTCCTGCTAACAAAAAGTGCAAGGATAAAGTAGAAGCAGAGACTGAGGAAATCACCAACCAATGAATGGCCAGCTTTAGACTCATCCCTTGAATAAGAGCCCATCCAAGCCATTATTAATGCTACTCTGTTATACTGGAAGACAGGAGCCTAACATAACTGAACTCTGAGAGGTTCTACCCAGCAGCTGACCAAAATAGATGGAGAGACCCACAGCCAAACATTAGATGGAGCCCAGGGAGTCTAGTGGAAGAGTTATGGAAGGATTGAGGGACCCAGGGAGAAAAGGGAATCCACAAGAAAACCAACAGAGGCAACTAACCTGGACTCTTGGGGTCTCCAAGACTCTGAAGCATCAACAAAAGAGATTGGTGTTCTTACAAAGGGGACCCAAAAGGGTTGTGTTACTCTTTCTACCAGGTATGCTAGAATGTGCCAAGGGAAACAGAAGTCATCATTCGCTAAATCCACCATCACCCAATCTTTAACTCCTTTGAAATATAAACTTGTGGCTTACAAAGCAAATGTTTATTTTGGCTTAAGTAGATAATGAGAATTTATTTTAAAAAGATGTTAATCCCCCACCATTGAAGAGGAAACCTATATGAAAGAGAAGAGAAGAGGAACTTTGCAAGTTTGCCACTATGGTCCTTAGGCCCTGTTATAACACAGAGACAATTTGAGAAGATTTGCTGTGAAGTAGAGAAGGTATGGCCATTCTAGGTAGCTCAGAACTTTATTAGTGCTTCCCTGAATAAAGTCTGTCTGTCTCCATAATATAAAACAGAGCAACTTGCTCAGACTGTGAAGTTCAAAGCTAGTGGAGAGTTAGTGAGCAGCTTTGGCACTCAAGGGATTCTTGGGGGTGTGGAAAGGGAGGTTTATTTGTTTGCTTTACTTGGCACATTTAATTGTCTATTTAATATAAAGTAAATTACACTAATAACTTACACTGGCAAACAATTGGTTTATGTTATCATCTTTGATGTCTGGCAAATGCCTAACTTAATTAAGCAACTTTACTAATTATAACTGCAATCATAATTCTTTTATGAAGGACAAGGAGACCTTGGGGTAAAATATACCTTCTGGCCTAACCATAGAAAATTGTGAAGCCTGGCACCATGGGACTCCTTTTATCAGCAGTTGCTCTTATATTAGCTCCCTGTCTCACATTGGTATGGTAGATTCTTGATGATAACAGCTTATAAAAAGAAGGGTTTGTTTTGGCTCTTGGATTGAGTCAATATGGTCCATAATGCTGGGGGATCATGGTGGCTGTGGACGCTTAGGCCACAGTTCCAGTTGGGAAGCAGAAATGAGAGCATGGATGCTCATTTTGCTATTTCTTTTTCCTTATTTACTCACATCCAAGGCAGGCTACCACTCTTCTGTTAAACCCTACTTAAAATGTCTTCAAGGACATGAGCAGGTATCTTACGTGATCCTATATCCAGTGGAATTGACAAAGAAAACTAGCCACCACAAGTCTCAAAGAAAGTTGATGACAGCAGAAACGTTAATGTGAAATATAGCCTTTTATATTATTTGAAAACTTCATCTCAAGATGTATTAACATACTGCATTTTCTTTGCTACTCTTTTTTCCCATGTAATTGTCTAGTGTTTTGACCTGTGAGTGTGTTTGTGTGTATGGTCTTCAGGTATGGTTTAATACATCTATAAACTCAATCCTAGATAGATAGGGGCAGGAAGAACTTAAAGCAAGGTTGTTCCTAGATACATATTGAGTTCCAGACCAGTTTATTATACATGAAGCTTTGTTTGAAGAAATAATATTTAAACAACAATAACCAATGGGTTGGTTTATTTCTACCATGGGAAGCCTTTAATTCATCTGCCAATAACCTGTTGACTCCTTCAAAAAGCCTTTAAAAAATTCCCAAAACTTTTTGAATGTCTTCTTACTGGAATTCCATACTGTGAAGATTGGAAGGTACCTTAAGAAGAGGATGGCTTGTGGATTGGTTCCAGCTTTTACCAGGCGTATCATAGGGATCAAACTGAGATTGTCAAAGTAGACAGCAAGCACATTTCTGACCATCTAGCCAGACTTGTTTTTGGTTTCTTTACAGTGAAACTCATGCTTAGTTTTCATCTCGTCACTCGGAATATTGTTGCCACAAAGAATTTTAGTTCAGCATCAAGATACCTGCACCCATTTTTATTGCAACACCATTTATAACAGCCAGGTGATAGAGTCAGCCAAATGACAATTAAAAGATGAATGTATAAAGAAAATGTACTATTAGGAATGAGTTATACCTTGTTGGATCACTGCCCATGGCAATCTTACAGATCTCTCCAAAGACAACAAATTATTCCCAAGGCTGTTACTGTCTGTAATCTGATGGTAATGTTGTATTGCTGAAGACACAACTTACTTATTTCATCACACATGCAGAAGTTGAGCTGGTTCCCAACTGAAAGTGTCATCCGTGACATGCATTCTTTTAAATACCTTCAAGTATTCCTGGTAATCACCGGTGTCACCCATCTACAAATCCTACAACCTATAACAGTGATTCACCTGCAAGATATACTGGTAATATATATTGTGTCATAAATATTGTGCAAGCAAACAACCAGATTTTGGTTGAATTTGTTAAGATCTGTGTAAAATATTAATGCCTGGAAGGAATGGTAAAGGCTAAGCAACTGTTACCTGGATAACCTATCATTATAAGGAAACTTTCTCATATGCTTCTTCTGTTACTAGGAAACTTTATAAAGCTGAGATGGATTACATAGTCTATTATGTTCTGAACCCTTGGGGACTAATCATGATGGAAGTCAGTAGAACTGTTTTATATAGTTACTCCAATAAGCTTAGACCCAAACCATCCATCTAACAGCACTTCCTACACACACACACACACACACACACACAAACACACACACACACACATACACACACACACACACACACACACACACACACACACACATATATATATATATATATATATATATATATATATATATATATATATATACTTTTGGTTATAAGCTGCCCCTAGAATGGATGGACCCCAACATAAGAGAGACATTTGCACCAATATAAGAAACTATTTTGAATAAGACTTCCATTTTGAATAATGTTCTAATAAAGTTTAAGTTCCCAAGACCTCCCTAGGAACTGACATCCTATTTGCCAGAAAGAAATATGTATGTGGATAACTGATAGCCTGGTTGGCAAGTTAAGACATGAAGACTAGACAAACCAAGTCCCCTGCCTAGAGTTGAATACCCCAAAGAATGGAAACAGGATAAGTATACAATAAAAACATGTCCCTAAGGAAATATCACTATCCCTAAAGCCAAATTGGCACAGACTTTTGTGGATTTGTGGATTAAAAACTGCATAGAATCTTAACTCAATATCATGGTTCAGTTCAGTTCCTGAATCTGGACCCTGGCTCTGGACAATCAGTCCTGGGGCAAGTGCTTAATAAACTATCCCTGTTTGACTGAGATTAGTGGTTTTGTGTTTTATGAGGCTATTCCTTGACCCTAACAGGATTTAAAGCCCTCTCTGTGAGATAAAACTAATGTATGACACTGCCAAAGTGGCAAAGAACCGGAGAAAAGATAGCCCACAGGCCTAGGGGAAAAAAATCTCATTACTATTAGGCTGTTATAGGAACATAGCAATAAAATTGATCCTAATGACTTATTGCTAAATCTGTAGATCAGAGCATCATTTGACTCTCATCAAATAAACTTCTTCTTGCAGTAGATGGGAATTAACATCGAGATCCACAACAAGACAATGTGCACATGGTAAAGTCTTGGGAACACTCGGTCCTTAATGGGATGTCCTGGTCAAAGCCATTATTATCTCAAGGCTCAGGATCTACACAGTAAAGCCAGAAAGAGTATAAGAGCCAGAGGTTGTGAGTATTAAGAGCCAAGGAAAGAGTGTTTCCACGGAACAGGACTTATGCCCAAATGAACTCAATGAGACTATGGCGGCACACACAAGACCTACACAGACTTAAACACAGTCAAAAACTCCAGCACTGAGAAGGGGAAGTGGACACAAGGCCCTATTCTTTACCAAGAAGCTATTTGCAATTTAAATCTGTTGGGAAAGGGAGAAATAGCTTTTCTCCAGTAGAGTATCACTCTAGAGCAGACTCATGTCCTGGAGGAGTTGACCAATACAACATGGCCTACACTTTTTGTTTGTTTGTTTTTTACTTTTTTGTTGTTTTAATATTTATCATTTTACTGATCTTTTTCTCCTTTTTTTCCAGTGTATTTTGATTTTATTTTTTCTCATTGCTGTTCTCTCAGTTTTATCATTTTGTTTTGTTTCATTTGAGACAGAAAGAACATGAGGTTGGATAAAGAAGGAGATGGGAGTTGAGAGAGAAGAAAAACATGATCAAATATGGTATAAGAAAAGAAAAGAAAAATTAAAGAAAGAAAACATTCCTTACATGAACAACATATTTTATTTGGTCATGAAGAAGAATGTGTTTTTATCATGTGCAGAAAAAGGGTTGAAACTTAAGGCACCGTATTAATTGAAATGAGTTAGACACAGATGCACAAATACTGTGTTTTTTCACATATGCAAAACCAATTTCTATTAAAAAATTCTGTAAAGAAGCACACTTTCTCACATATGCAGGACTAGTTTTTTTAAATGCTGCAATGAAACAAGTCGTTCAAGATAGGAAATATGTAAATAATAAAAACAAGAATTTAAATTATGTAATTAGCAGTTGTGCTTCTGAGTAACTGAAAACAGGATCTTGGGAAAATGTTTCAAAGGGATATTTTTAACACAGTCCAAGAGCAGAAGAATGGAAAGGCAGGATGTAGCATATGCATGTAGTAGAATATCATTTTTTAAAAATGGCGAAGCATCTATTGTCCCAGTCCTCAGTAGGCAGAGGCAAGAGTTCAGGAGTTTGTTTTTTCAATTAATTTATTTGTTTATTCATTTCTATGTTCCCAGTCCCACCCTCACAAGCCCCTCTCCCCATTCCCTCCTCCCCTTCTCCTCAAAAAGGTGAAACTCTCCCCCCTTGGGAACCAGCCTGCCCTAGGACATGAGTTTGCTGCAGGACTAAGGCCTGACCAGGCAGTCAGCTAGAGGAAGGGGATCCAATGGCAGTCAAAAGGGTCAGAGACAACCCTGCTTGCGGTTCAGGAGTTTATCAAAGATCATTTTAACTTCATGGCCAGTCTGTAATACATGAGACTCTGTGTTAAAAGCATCACCTGAAAGAGTATTCCCACTGTGGGAAAATCATCTTTCAGTTGGCTGCGACTTGGCTTCTTGAAACTTGCTGAATGTCGTTCTTCTTTGGGCTCCATACTATTGTATGCCAACACATTGCTACAGAATATGTCAGAAGATGGAGGCATGCGTATTTATTTGCTTATCTGCACTTCTCAGACAGTGATTTTACAAAGATAAAGATATGCATGAACCATATTATCATACAGGCCAGCCCAGACTCAGGACCTGGAACAACACGCAACTAGTAAATGTTTTTGATAAAATTAAACAAATACATAAATACTAAAGAAACAGTGAATGTTTTTAATTTCAGGTGAGACAGATCGACACCCAGGCAGGGTATTCAAGGATGGACTGCTATGGTATAACACAAGCTGTTCTTTATTATGTGGTGTCAGGATGCTTTAATATAAACATTGTGGAGATGGTCAAAAATAATTCCTTATCATTTATTAAAGCAATTGGGATCCTATGTTCTGTCACTCGTAGTAAAATTATTTAAATATATGGAATATTTCATATAACCTTCATATTCATTAAGAAAATAAAAACAGTAGCCAAAAAAATCTGGGCCATGGTGAATTGTCACAATTATTTCTTTCAATATTTTTTAAATTAGAAAAGATTTGCCCACCTAATTCTATCTTAGAAACTTAGAAAGTTTGGAGATTACAGCTAATTGGACATGATGCTTTGAATACACAGTACATAAAATAGGTACATTATTCCAAGATTGTAAAGGAATGTGCATAATAGAAGAATTCTCCATTATTTCCAGCTGACCCAGCCACCAACCTCTATGTGCTTATGGCAGACACTGAAAGATCCAAAGATAATTCGTACAATGAGAGCTTGACTTAAGTAGAGCATATTTCTAGGATGCAGAGAACCTCCTGGCTTCTTCACTGTGTTCAACTATCATCTGCTATATGAATTCATGGTGTTAGGTAATTTTCCCTTTATAAAATCATATCCAGAATTTTTTCATGATTAATATGAGTATAATTTTCAAACCAGGTAAGAAAACGCATGGAGTTTATGAGCATACCCTTAATTTCATCCAATACCTCACACAAGGTACTGACATGTATAGAGAACTTGATGTAATGTTTCTACCAAAGAAAATGCCATCTAAAAATTATTGCCTCAAAGAAGATAAATTAAAATCTTGCTATCTCAAAATGAGTGTACTACATAGGTATTAAATTTCTATGTGCTCAAAAGACACTTCAGGCAAACTCTGGGAATGTGTATCATCATACATTCAGCAGTGAATAATGCATGTTAATACCTGCAGACTAAAAAGAAATATGATTGGAGTGGTTTGAATATGTTTGGCCCTGGAGGTGGCACATTTGGGAGGTGTGGCCTTGTTGGAGTGGGTGTGGCCTTGTTAGAGTAGGTGTGACCTTGTTGGAGTGGGCATGGCTTTGTTGGAGGAAGAGTGTTATGGTGGGGGTGGAAGCCAGTATTCTCCTAACTTCAGAACAAGAGCTAGAACTCTCAGCTCCTCCAGAGTCATGCCTATCTAGACACTGCCACGTTATGACAATGAACTGAACCTCTCAACATGTAAGCAAGCCTCAATGAAATATCATTTATAAGAGTTGCCACAGTCATGGTTTGTCTTCACAGCAATGACACCCTAGCTAAGACAATGCTCATTTCTGGCAAACTGTGTATGTCAAACAACTACAAACAAAATGTATAAAATATCAAAAACTATTTGCTTTTCCATAAACAAGAGCATTTATAATTTCTGAAATATTAAAAATAGTATGATCATAAAATTTTCTGTTTTTTGAAACCAACTTTGTGATTCAAACAATATGTTTGACCATCAGAAAAACATTCCAGACCCTTATGTATATAAGTATTTTTCATTACTCTGAAAAAACAGTGTCAATTACATAAATATGGAGTTTCCAGAATGTAAGCTATGTATCTAGAATTAAAATGTTATTTGTAAAGACTTATTAACAGGAGAGAAACATTGATATATTGTGGTTTTGTCTGAAATAATTTTGTGCATATTCATGGAAGGGAGCAAAAAAACAAACAAAGCAGCCTTTGTCTTACTGTTTCTTTGTTGTTGTTGTTGTTGTTGTTATCTACCAGTGCAAACACCCAAGTAAGAGAAACTCAAAAATAAATAAATAAATAAATAAATAAATAAATAAATAAATGCTCTTGTCATGGTAAAAAGGAACGTTTTCTACCAGTTCCAGTGAGCTGTCTCCACTCCTGCTTCTACTCTACCACAGAGTCCACAAGTCACCCTCTCCCAGCTGTCTCCCTTTTAGCCGCCCTCTCTGTGCGGTCCCCTAGGTGGTAGTTACCACACCTGGCACACACACACACACACACACACACACACACACACACACACACACACACACACACATCTTGTTCTGATCTCGTTCTGCAGGCCCTTGAACGTTCTCACTCCATGTGGACAACAGAACCAGATCTGAATGCTCTAACTGCCTCTCAGTCATTTCTTTTACACACTGTCCTCTTTAGCCCGGTAAATCAAAGTTCTAGAAACTTGTAATTTAGCAATTAGATTTACAAGTTAATTTCTCAATCCACAATATATTCGCTGCCAATTAATAAAGATATAAACTGCCCACCTAGACAAGATAACATTGACCTAGTCCACCTGGATCTAGATCATCCTGCTCTGTCATCTCCATCTTGATTCCTTTCCTCCCTAGACTTTTCCCCACCTACCCTTCTTTCTCATCCAATGATAGGCTATGCCTTATCCTGGACCTGCCTGGCTGCATAATGACATCATCGTACATGCTTGAACTTTCATTGCTTGGATTACTTGCTGATGGACTTCAACATTTCTGAGTACATGTTGCAAGTTCATTAAGTAAATGACCTGTGGAATATTTGGAGTACGGTCAGTGGAAAATTGCTTAGAAATTAAATAAAAGATGTTCAAGATGTTGGAATCAAAAGAAGGGCAGCATTTACCCCAGTTAGATACCTACTATTGTTCAAATAGAGAACCAACCTACCCATCACCCCACTCCCCCACATACCTTCCTTCAGAATGATTAAGAATTTGGGCATATGTATCAGAATTGGGATCAGTTTCAGAACTGAATGCCCTCTTGTGTGACCAGGCACAAAACTGTCTTGTTCCTTTTCCTTAACGGTACTTAGAGAAAAATGTAGCATCTAACTGGGGAAAGTTTGTAAAGATGAAATGAAGCAATGATGGAAAATGCTGTTTAATAAAAGCTTGAGACTGGGTGTGGTGGTTAATGCCTTTAATTCTAGCACTCAGAAGACAGGAGCAGGCGGATCTCTGAGTTCAAGGCCAGATTCGCATACAGTGAGTTCCAGGACAGCCAGGGATTTTTACTTAGAGAAACCCTGTCTTGAAAAAAACAGCACAACAACAACAGCAAATACAAAGCAACAATAAGAAAGAAAGGAAAAACAGGAAAGAAAGAAAGAAGGAAGGAAGAAAGAAAGGAAGGAAGGAAGGAAAAGATGAAAGGGAAAAAGAAAAGAAAAAATTTTGAGCAGAGTATAGGCTATTTTCTTAGTCTATAGCAATACCTTCTGATTTTCCAACAAATAGTGCTCAGTTGCTCATTTGAATTGGAGTTACATTCTATCCCTGTGGAGACTTAGAGGAGGAAACACTAATCATTCCCATATTATAATGGTATTTTCCTTATGATTCATTGTGAGGTAATAATATCACTGTGGTATCTTTCTTTCCCAAATGGTCTTGATTTCTGCTCCCCTAATAGTTTCCTTAGCCATAGTAGATAGCCACCTAAAATCAAACCGATTTCCTTAATCATGTAATTTGTATATTTAGGTAATAAAAAATCCTTTAAGTATGTCTTCATTGCATTTAGAGGATAGAGATTCAAGAGGGCCTGTGCTTCTTGGCCAGGTCATTTTTCTGTTGAGGTCTAAAGTAGGGTGTTGATGGCCATTTTCCTACTATTGACATTCTAAAATGAGCACAAAAAGGCAGCAATCATGAATACTATTGATGGCAATGCACCGATTAAAAGTTTCAACATTGGATAAACATCAGCTGTGACTGTCGAGAAGATCATGCTAAGCACATCAAATGCCATCAAATGCTCAACATTTAATCAGACAAAGTCTCTCTCTCTCCCTCCATGTATATGTGTGTGTGTGTGTGTGTGTGTGTGTGTGTGTGTCTGTGGTGTCTGTGTCTGTGTGTGTGTCTGTGTATACTGAACACTACCAGTAGCTGTCTTAAAGAAAAATTGTGAGGTGAGCAATACCAGCTTCTTATGAAAGTGTTATTTGATTGGCTCAATGAAATGTGAGGACAGAAGCCTCGCTCTCCCAACTGTGAGTGAAAGATACGTTAGGTAGAGGTCACAAGGAGTCATAAGCAGAAGAGCGGTGGCAGCATCACTGATAACTGGTGGCTGAACTGCCTGTGATTGGTGGCAGCTGCTTAGCATCATTACTACACTAGAAGCTGAAACATAAGGGCTCTACAAGATTAGCTATTGGCTTAAAGTAAAGTAACACTAAGAGAGCCCTTGTCTGCTGTGTCTGTGTATTCTCATCTTCTATGTCCTGTAGTCAGGAAGGTGGTTTCTCTGAGAAGCAGAGTCAAGACTTACTGGTAAAATGCTTAAAATGAATGTTTGTAGAAGATTAAACTCACAACCTTGCCAAGTGTCTCATGCCAAACCAGAGCCTTCCTAAAAACAATGTGCTAGGCAAATAAATAATTCTCCCCTAGTCCTGGTTTCCTAGACCAATCTGGAAACTGAAAAACAGAAGAACTCTTGGAGTTTGCACAGTGAATTTTTTGTACCAAATCACTGCATGTGAGAGAGAGCAAGGAGTGTATGTGAGTTTATGGATTCAAATTCCTGTTCGGATGACTTTCCTGAAATTTCAGTTCATCAACCTACCATGTTCTTGGTGTCCAGGATCCAGAATCTGAAAACAGAATAAATTTTAAGAATAAGTTATTTTTAATTCTCATTTTTGTCTCATAATTCTGTTATTGTACAAATTTTCACTGAAACAATTTTTGTATTGTCTGGATGTCAAAATAATTAAGTTACTTTTATAATTCCCAGTTTGCTCTGAATTTTAATGAAATATTATATATTACAATATTTTTTGGACTTTGTTTAATTCTCTCATACAACACATCCCTATTGTAGTTTCCCCTCCCTGTACTCCTCGAGTCCCTCCCCCACCTCCCCGTTTACCCTAGATCCACTCGTCTTACGTTGCCCTTTCAAAACAAACAAACAAACAAGAACAAGCCTTCCAAGGATATGAACTGAATGTGACAGACCTAGTTAAAATAAGACTAGGCACAAACCCTAATATCAGGACAACCTATATTGAGGCACCCTAGAGCACTAGAAGGAAAGGGGTCCCAAAAGCAGGCAAAAGAATCAAAGATATTCCCACTCCTGCTGTTAGGAGTCCCACAGAAACACCAAGCTAAAGACCATACATGTTGGCAGAGGATCTCTTGCAGACCCATGCAGGCTCCAGGATTGCTGCTTCAGTCTGTGTGAGCCTCTGTAACCCTTCCTTGGGTTATTCTGTGGACTGTGTTCTCCTGGTGTTCTTGACCACTCTGCCTCTTATAATTCTTCCTTGATACACTTCTGGAGGGTTCACCCAAGCTCTGAGGGAAGGACCCCCTGGAGCTAATTTGAGGCAACTTCACCTAATGCTCAGCTGTATGTCTCTGCATCTGCTCCCATCAGCTGCTGGAAGATTCCTCTGATGAATCTTGGGCACCAATCTATAAGTATAGCAGAGTATCATTAGGAATCATTTTATTGATTTTTTTTAATCCTAGGTGTCTGGACAGGTCAGCCTCCAGTGTTTGTTATCCAGGCAGTGTCTTGCATGAGCTCCCTTGTGGTGTGACCAAAGTACATTCTTATGCTTAAAAACATTCATTTTATCACACAAATAAGAAACAGTTTGTATCATTATAGGAATTGGGAGTGAATATTGTATTGATATTAATTTAGTAACTTTATAACCAATATAAAGTCAGAAGAAAATTAAAACAAATGACCACATTATTAAGGTATTTGCTTTTGATAATGTCCCTACTATCTGTTCACTTGGTGGTAAGTCACCTAGGTGACCTGTGGGGGAGAGCCCTATGATTGGTGCTCTGTCAACTTAGTAAATGCTGTGTTTCACAGTCCTGTGATGCTCTACTGGGCAGTCCAGAAATCTCAGCAACTCTACTGACAATGTGTCCAGTGCAGGTACAAATTACAGGATGCAAATCTTTTTCTTTGGTGTTCTTGATTGTATGAATATGTTGGAACTTTTTAACATCTCCAGACAGACATTCAAACAACTTTTTTTCTTTCATAAAATGTTGGCATGCCCTTATGTCAGGGCAATATTCATTATCAAGTATGTGTTATACAAAACTATCTCAAACCACAAGGATCCAGAAATGTCTGTTCTTCAGAAATTTTGAAATAGCCAGTATCTTTGAAATTCCTTGAGTAGTTCTGAGTCTGTAGTTGAGAATGGGATATTTTATTTTATTTTCCTTTTGTAATTCAAATCAGTTAGCAGTATCCCAATGGTCTTTTCCTGTTCCAAATATCCTGTTCAATTATACATAAAAGATCTGATGCCAGATAGATAAATGTAAATAAATTTTATCCTTTATGTTTGTAGTATGAGGAAGAGGATGCAGCGATTTAAAACACTTAAGGTCAGCACTCTATGTGGTTAGACTCAGAATAATAGGAGATGATTTTACATTAGAAAACAACTTGAAAATTTGTAGGGATGCTTTTTTTTTTTTAAGAAGAAACTCAGAATGAATGAGTACAGTAGAATAAGATTTGATTTATAGAAAATACTGCTGAAATTGGTATCTCTACCCAGCAGCATACCACATTTATGGACAAAAACCTTCCAGATTTGGTAATTTAAGCTTAAAGAATCAACCTTTGAAAAAGCAAAACACAAGGAAAAACAATCAGAGAAAACTTTAGTACTTACCAAGGTGCGTTTCATAAAAGCTGTTTGAGAGTTATTTTCAAGTTGTGTAAAAGGAAAAAGGAAAAGAGATTTGCAGTGATGGAGGGAGAAAGGAAGTCACCAGGGTTGAGAGGAGGAGGGACGAAGGAAGTCACAGAGGGGGGGGAGAAAAAAGGAAGACAGGAGTGCAGGAGGGAGGCAGAAGAAAGAAAAAAACAGAAAAAAAAACGAAACAAAGTAAGCTTTGAAACCAAAACTAAATAGATAAAATTTTCCGATTTTATCCTTATATTTGTACTTATGAGTGGAATATGTAGTTTGTAGTGACCTGTCCCCAGTTCGACCACTGAAATGGCTGGAATATACTTTGAAAAATGCTGCTATAGAATAATTTCTTTAAATGATATTTTTGAGAAATCAAGCAATTCTGGAATGTATCCAAATCCTTTAAGAGTACAGGTCCCACATTTCTGGATGCACAGAGTATATTTCACAACAAAGACAAAACCATATATAATACCATACTGGTGAGAGCTGACCCAATAATTCACAGATTAGAAATATTCCTCAGAATTATCTCTTTTTGTTCTCAATATACATTTTTATATATTTTTTTTAGAAATTAGTATTACATCTACACACCCAAATAAAGCAACTAATGCTAGTGGAGTTGTGGCCTTCAACATTCCAAAATCAGCAACAGAATATCCATTTCAAATGCAAAATCCTCCAGCTTCCATCCCACCGCCCCTGCTGCTGAAGTGTTCATTGGCAATAATTAGAAAGGAAAGCTCTTCTACAGTTCTTTAAAATGAAGAAAAATGAAGGTTAAAGATTTTCCTCTGATACATATGCCACACTTTCCGTGAGATACCCCCACCCCCGCCCCAAGAGAACGGAAGCACTCTATAGAAGGCTTTTCAAGTCCTGAGCATGAAATGGTGTTTGGCAAGCCAGGGATGCTACATATCAGTCATCTGTGGGAAACGCTTGCACCACTTTCGAATCTCATACTAAATTGACAGTTTAACAACTGTCAAACGTACTGAAAAATGCAATGAGCTGGGACTTTGGGCATGGTAACACTTAATAAATTTCATAAAACTTTAATGAAATACTAACTAAAATAGGTGATGGTCATTTTGATAGGAATTCCCTGTGGAATACAGACTGTGCCTTGCCACTTAGCAACATTTCTGTCATCTCTAATAGTGCATTTGCTAACTCAGGCTAGGTTAAAAAATCAAAATAGGTATGGCAAAAATGGCAAACCATTTTAAATATACAAAGGGATATAGTGCAGTCAGTAATCTGACATAATTAGAACAGAATGCTATGAAAAGAGTGGAAATATTGAAGTTAAATAAATGGTTGTTATTATGATCTTTACATATTCCCATCATTTATATATATTTACACGTATACACATTGTAATTGTAATTTTGAAATAATATGGTGACAATTCTGTTTAGAGAAACATTTTCTCTAAAGTATTTACTGAAATTGTCAGGGTGCAATATGCACACACACACACACACACACACACACACACTCACCCCCCACACACACACAAGTGTGATTAAATTTGGAGGTCTTCTATATAGCTTTCTAGAGCCACTAGTTAGGGTTTTAAATCTATTTTTTATTTAAAATTTTAAAGTACTAGAGACACAGGGAGCACTTAAGATGGAAATTTTTCTTCTGATACCTTGTTGTCATCACACCCTGTCATGGAAAGATTCAGTTGATGAAATTTTCTGTCTTCTTTACCTACTTGTTTCAGTGTAGAGACCACTGCTTGACCAAATATTGGCACTTCTGATTTTGGTTACTTTGATATCCTGTGGCTTTGAATTAACAATGTAATTTGTATTAAATAGTGTTCTATATTAATAGAGATAATGGATTTGTACTATATTCAATATGACAGTATTTCTAGCTTAGGAGTTTTAAGATCAAAAGTAAATATTGTATAGTTATTGCTGTATACCAGACAGAGTGCACGCGTTCATAACATTAGAATATTTTTCTACTGTACATTTTGAGTAGTAGGTAATCTCTGAATAATTTATCATTTATATACACATTTGAAGGCCTAAAAGAGCACAGTTCATTTTCATTTGACTTCACACCATGTCATATGTATTTTCTTTAAGGTTTTTCTTTGATCTATATCACTACCTGATTATAGGTGATATTTTATGTCTTTCAAAATACACTAGAGCAAACACTTTCAGATAAAAAGACTTAAATTAGATGATTTGAGCATGTGGTTGATGGCTTCTTATTCCCTCCAAATCTGTGGCTTTTCCAGTAGAGTGGCACTACATCAATCTGGTTTACTCCCATGGGTTCTTTCTATTGCCTATCCATAGCCACAACCTTGATCAGGCAAGCTTCTCTCTCATCTTTCCACAGAACCTCAAAAACCAACAATACAAGCTCTGTCTTCATTCTTGTCCAATTGCTGGTCTTCAGGCCTTATCTCTGACTCTGAGAAATGTGAGCATTTCCATGTGATTTTAAAATTCTTCTGGAATAAGTCACATCTGGTTTGAGTAGTTTCAGTTAACATACAATTAAAAATACATTTTTTCACAGCGCAGGTGGTTTTAACCACTGTAAAACTGTTATCTGTTCTCACAGATTTAGAGAGCAGAATAATTAAGGTGAAAGTGTTAACAAATTGGTTTGCTGTAGAGACAGACAATTTATATCTTAGGAATACCACCCAGGTTCCTAGGTAAGAATCCTCTCTTCAAGTCTTAGGCACAGCCATCGTGTACTCAAGGAGTTTGAGGCTGAAAAGTAATATGATGAGAATTAAAAAGTCATGAATATTTCCTATGGTTTCAGGATGATTAGAAGTTGCTGAAAATGTGAGCGAAAGGGAGGGAGTAATCAAACAAGGCTTGTGCATGTAGTAAGGATTTGATATCTGGTACCCAACACTGAGATTAAAAAGATGTGATATTTGGAGGCATGAGGAAGTAAAATGTCCAAACAAACATGAGTGATGAGAAACTAACACACACACACACACACACACACACACACACACACACACACACACACACACACCTTCAAAATGCCAAGCTATAACTGTGAGATTAAGTGGATAATTCTCTCCATAGGATATCTGGCAAATACATACTGAGTTTGTTTTCCAGTGAAATGCGTCCTTTTTGGAGGAGTACTTAGCTGCATGGGTAAGCAACTGCATAATGAATCATTATACAGCCTTAACTTGGCTTCTGATCCAAATAGGATGACCACTAGTTCATGTGGCATATTTCTCTGTGTGAACTTTGAAAACAGTGTTGCTTTGTTGAAACCTGTTACTTCTATCACAAATTATTACCTATAGACCTTGATGGGAAAAAACAAAACTCCTTTTACTGCCACCTACTGGAGAATCGTGTCCCACAAATATGTGACAGAGTAAGAAAAGATCAGCCAAAATAGTTTGTGCACTGCAGCCATACCTTGATCCTGGTGGTGGCCCACTGAAGTGTCTGTGTTCAGGACTTGCTGTGACGATCTCTTCTGTTTATAGATACACTGTGGTGAAGAAAAAGTTTGTACTTTTCAGTGACCAAGATTCAGTTTTGTAGAGAAACTTTATAAGAGATTAAAGAAAAATAATTTAAGTGGTCCAACGTTTTTGTTTTTGTTTTTGTTTTTTTTTTTTTGGTATGATCCTTCCTAAATAAATTTCTCTTCCCTTCCCTTCTCCTCTCTCTCTTCTTCTCTCTTCTCTGTTCTTCTCTTCTCTTCTATTCCCTTCTCCCTTCTCCTCTCTTCTCCCCTCCCTTCCCGCTCTTCTCCTTCATTTCCCTCTCCTCTCCTCTGTTCTCTTCTCTGTTCTCTCTACTCCTCCCTTCCCTTCCCTTCTCCCTTCTCTCTCCTTCTGTTTTCTCTCCTTTTATATCTACTCTTCTGTAAATCCCTAATAAAGTAGGCATTATTATAGACTATTTTCTATAGCCAAATGTATATGTATATGTATATGTATATGTATATGTATATGTATATGTATATGTATATGTATATGTATATGTGTGTGTGCAGAAAGAGTAGAATATATATATATATATACATATATATATATATATATGAATGAAAGTGGTAAAAGAACTACTTGAAATGTGTGTGTGTCCTGCTTGAACCCAGGGTCTCCTGCGTACTAGGCAAGTCCTCTGCCATTGAGCCATATATCCTCAGCCAAAAGTTCTTTATTCACAAGTAATTTTTAGCTGAGCAAAAGTTCAATTTCCTGTCATATAAGCAAATTATTGCCCAACTAACAAACACTAGACATTATTTTAGAACAAGTTTTCTATAACCAATATGGTTATATAAATTTAAAAACCGTTTCACAGTAGTGAGGGCTGGAAGATCAAAATCAAGGTTATGGAGAACACAGTCTCTAGTGAAGGTCCACTTTTATAGAAACGGATCCTTCTAAAGGTAGCTTCAAATTATGATGGTGGGGGTGTAGTACTCTGGGGGCACTCTTACAAACACTCTAATGCCATTTATGAAGATTTCCCAATGTCTGAGCAATCAATGTGCAATCAATGCCTGATCATCCCTCAAAGGCCCCACTTTCTAATACTATCTCATTGTCCGTTAAGATTCCAGGGGATCACAAATACTCAGACCCTAACAGAAATTCAGGAAAATGGCCTGGCCACAGTTTAGCAGGGAAAGACAGCTGGAGACCACTCCCTTTTATATTAGACTCATCTGTGAAATTATCTATTTGTTTCTATGGGGGCAATTTCTTATCCAATGCAGTGAATGTGTACTTCTCAGACTAGATTCTTATCCAGAATAACCATTTAAAATTTTAACAAGAATTAATTTGAAAACACATAGAAAAAGACCCTATTCAATCATTTGATTCTTTGGTATTTATAGAGAAGTTAGTTTTCAATAGTTCTGTATGTTGAGTATAAAATAATATAGTATATTATTACATAACTATTATGCTAAATCAGTTAATAAATTAAAAGGACGCATTAGGTGTATGATGTGGTATATATTTTTGACCCTGGAACTGGGGAGTAATAATCTGCATGAGTTTGAGGCTAGACTGATCTACATAATGAGTTCTATGTCACCCAGGACTACACAAAAGAGATATAACTTTGTTTGTTTTGTTAGGTACGTGAAGATTGAAGATGCCCTTTAACCTACCCTTAAAGTTTTACTTTACTCATTATAAAATAAATAGATAAATAATACTTATAGCTTATACAAGGCTTAGTGCAGCTAAAAGAAGCTTAAATCTTTCCAACAATGTTTTGCACAGTATGACTACCTCCAAGTGTACAAGTCTGAGTGAAATTCCCAGACACACTTGCACACCTACTAAGTCAGGTCTTCAGTAGATTAAGATCACTAACCTGTGTCTTTAACAAGTTAATATGTGTAGTAGAGTCTGACATTCACAGCCAGGAAATGCATGATGCATCTGATAATCAATGTGTTCATACCAACAGTGTCTTTTCTTAACTTCTACCTCTACTAAAACTTCCTCCTCTCATCTCCCAGGGAGAAGTATTTTAATGAAGATGAAACTTTTCTTTGTGCTTCAAGACTTCAGATATTCTTAATGGCTAGATGGGATATTACAAACAAAATGGGCTAATGTAAAGGATATATATTAAAATTAATCTCTAAGGTCTGTAGAGATTTCTCGGTGCTTAGCAAGCTCGCTGTTTTTATAGAGCTCAGTTTGCAGCGCACACACAGCAGGTCATAGCCATGTCTGAATCCAGCCCCACGGAGCCAACACTATTTTCTGGCCTCTGTGGCCATTGCATATGCATCGAGCACTTATACACAGTCAAAACATTCAGACACATACAATGAAAAGCAAAATTTTAAAGAGTAATCTTGATGATTTTTTGAAAGTCAATGTTGGAAAATAAAGTAGAATTAATAGTATCAATACAAGTTTCCAACTAAATAAGCAGGGAGGAGTATTTTGGTGCCATTTTGTGTTCAGTGCTAATAGTTGGGTTGGCACAGGAATTTCTCCTGAAGGCTAATCTTTAGACACAGCTGTGATGGGTTAAAACCACAAGCCCATGACGCACTTTAGAACAACCACTAAGTGATCTCCCATATATATCCGGCTCTTTATGCTACAAAGCAAGGCATAAAAGTGAAACTCTCTATATAAATGAAAAATATCTATATAAAATTCTGGGCACAAAATCACTTCATAAAATGAGGATGACTCCTCTCTGTTTTCAAACCTGTTATCCTCTCTAAGTTTATAATGTGGTCTGGGATAACACTCTCGTGCATATTTGGTACTGGTTTTTTAGGCACATTTATAGAAATGTTTAATCAGAAATCTTATTAGGTGTGCATGTGTGCTTTTGGTCCCTATAATTGACTTTTTAAACATTACAAACCCTGATTTCTGAGGGAGTCTATTATAGTTAAACTTGGGCCTGGAAAACAGTTTTGACTTTTCACTTTTAGTAATTGGATAATAAGGAGAGATGTAGACAGGGGCATGATTTGAGAAAAGAGGAGATGATGAGTTCAAGGATGTGCTTCAGAGTGACTGGGGTTTGGTTATGAGCTAAACCAACCAGGTTTAATAGCAGCAGCAGTGGAAATTGTGATGGTGGATTGGGATCGTTTCTGTTTAATCTGTAGGGGAAAGAGAATTCAAGTGACTTAACATTGACCTGTGTTTTGAGAAAATTACTCCATGATATGCAGGGAAAGCACTTCTTCTCTTCTCCATTACCCTTCCCGAAGATCATTGTTCTTTGAGTTCTTGGCTTCCTCACTCATGGCCAAGACTCAAAATTTGAATATGAGTGATCACTCTTTTCTCTTCTTCCTCTCCTCTGCCATCTCTAACATCTATTTTCCTCAGATTCAGAATTGGAAGAACATCGGGGACTTGGAATGTCCAGGGGTGGCTTCTGAAAAGCAGAGGCTTTACTGCCATAGCTTCATAAAGAATCAAAAAGACACTAAAGAAGACAGGACACCTCAACTCTTCCCCTCTCCTTAGGGAACTCCAGCATGTTGGTCATTTAATGCTTCCACATTTTTCTCTGCCCCTTCTATCTAGTTTGCAAAATGGTTCTTTTATTATTTGACTGCTATGTTTCCTGGCTACTGTTAACTGCTTCCTACCTTCGTTCTGTGTTCTTTGTTTGTTTAATGGTTTACCATCGATTTGACACCATTTTATAGCATCTATGCTTAAATGAATTTTTATTTCCTCCAATCCCAATCCATACGTAACTATGCAGAGGGACCATTGATTCACTCGAAGATTGAGTATTATGGCAAGGGGGGAGCTATCGGGTATTTTTCACTTGTGAAGCATGGCCTCGGCTCTCCAGACTTGAAGTGAGAGAATCAAGAGCTGGAGTCCAGCTAAGGCAGGAGCAAGCCTCTAAAAAGAATGTTCCTAGGAGTTGCAGAGTAGAGCCAGCCTGCTAGGTCAGTAGCTAGCAGCCCATGAGCTTGCTACTAAGGAAATTAAAACCTGAGCTGATGAGATGTCAGGCAGCTCCTGAGATGAGCTGCCTACTAATTTTCTTTTCTAGGTATCTTTCCCTAAATAATCTTAAAGTTGTTTCCTATTTGTCTAGAAGCACATTTATAGAAAAGAAGTTGGAGGCCAGCTCTTAAGACACTTTCCCTGGAGATGTTCCTTATCAAAAACATACCCTAGCATGGGTCACCAGAGGGGAAGGGGGGTGGGGAGTTGGCATAGATAAGAACACCATGAAGATGACTCAGGCAGTCTCAAGGGGGATTTCTGACGCGAGGGCATTAACTAATCTGCTTTTGGCTTTGTAATCAGCAGTGCTTCCCAGCACACTACTGTATTTGGAGAATTTCAGGTGTTGAGCTATCCTAACTCTGTCCCCCCACCCCCAGTCCCCGAATCCTGACCCACTACAGAAGTCTATTCAACTTGGTTACCAAGACAGTGATTGGAGGTCGCTGGATATCCCCTGGTCCTGAATAAACATTTAGGGTTACTTTACAGACTGGGACTCTAGATCCTGATAACGTAGTAGTTCCTTAAGAAAAGAAACCAGGTCTTGGCCGGAGGGAGAAGCCGAAGGAGTCCTGGCTGGCTGGGTGAAGACACACAGCTGCAGGCTGCGGTGATAGGGTCATTTCGGAATGAGGATGTAAGGGTGGACAACTTGTGAACTTGTCCCCAGGCACCATGACACCTCTGAGGAGGTCTAGGAGAAACCCTAGCAGGATGTACCCAGGGCGGTGCAGCTGACAGCCCCCGGCGGCGCCGCGCGGCCCCTCTCCACCCGCGAGTGTGCGCGCGAGCGGCGGGCGGCGGCGGGAGGAGGCGCAGGCGCGCTGCTCGCCCGTCTGCAGCTCCGCGCTGAGTGCCTCGTCTCGGGGAGTTGATGGCAGCACCACAGTGCGGCCGTCCGGCCGAGCGCACCGCACAGCCACCCGCGGCTGCCCGCCGAGCAGTCGACATGTGGGGAGACTGGGGTGGGAGCGGCCGGAGCAGTGCCCGGGACCCAGGCGCGCAGCAGCCTCCGCTCGCTCGCCTGTCCTGACCTGGCTTGCTCGCCCCACTGAAGAATGTCAGCCAAGTCCAAGGGGAACCCCTCCTCGTCCTCCGCAGCCGAGGGACCGCCGGCAGCGTCCAAAACCAAGGTGAAGGAGCAGATCAAGATCATAGTGGAGGATCTGGAATTAGTCCTGGGCGACCTGAAGGACGTGGCCAAAGAACTTAAGGAGGTGAGAGGCACGGGGGTGGGGGAGGGAGTGGAGCTCCCCGCAACCCTCGGGTGGGTTTCGGTCCTCCTTTTGGCTTGGGACTATCGCATTTCCAAACTCCTGGTAACTACGGAGGGATGCCTGCAGACCGACTTTCTTTGCTCTGGCTACTCGAGAAGAGTTGGAGCACTTTCTTTCTCTCTCTCTTTTAATCAGACAGAAATCAACTAGTGTTTTAATTGATGGACTGGATAGGATGGTGGGAGGGATGGAGGCAAGCTACTGTCTCCACAGGACTGTCAGTGGTGTCAGGGGAAGGGGTTAACTGGGGGTGTGTCGACCAGAAAAGACGTGGGCACGGGCTGGCCAGAGCTAGTAGGATGCTCTTTGCCTGCCCTGCTGCTCCTCCAGAGTCCTTTGGCAAGTCCGTCCCTGGTCTGGCAGCCCCTGGAAGCTGAACTGAAGGGGGGCGGCTTCTGGGCCCTGGGCCAGGCCAGGGAGGGCACTGGGAGGGGGAAGCCCAGCTCTTGCTCGCCTCCCTATTCTCAATCCCTATCCGAAAGAAGGCGACTCTGGGTGCTGACCGGAGAATTGAGCTTGGGTGACTGAGAGATGTCTGGGACTTTCTCACTTTCGCAATTCCTGAAACATTCCCTGTCCTTTCCCAAATGTTTCCAGCAACTCTGGGCCTTCGCGCCACCCTGAGTGTCGCCATTCTTCACTTCCTTCCCTTAATTCTGTCATCACTTGGCACAGAACCTGAGCAGTAGTGCTTACAGGAGAGTGTGTATGTGTATATGTGTGTTGCTTGTGTTTTGTGGTCTCGCCATTAGCATCCTGGCTCTTTAGAACAGGAATTGTTTTCCCCTCCCCCGCCAGTATCCGACCCCCAATGTACTCCGCCCCTCCCCACCCTGGTGAATTGGATTGGAAGAGGTGAGGTGTCAGGTTGAGGCTGTGTAACTCAGGCAGTCTCAGTGGCTCAGGGCCCCAGTGAGAGCCAGCGTGCTTGAGGTGGGTCTCATTGTCAACCTGGCTGCCTCCTGTGGCTGGGGGAGCTAGTGGCAATGCCCAGCGCGGTGCTTCACTAAGGAGTAGGCTACTGGTGTGGCTCTTGGTATCTGCAGCTCCAGCTGCAAGAAGGCAAACTTCTTAGGTGGTGGTGGTCTCCCTGGAAAGATAAGGGGACAGGAGATCATAGCCTAAATCTGAAATTGTAACTCGGTTTTCGGAGCCAAGGGGGAGGAGATTTGGGACTGTTTGGATGACTGACCCCTGGAGATTATCCTGACATTTCCAGCCCAAATATGAGGACTCTCCCCGGCATTACCTCTATGACCAAAACCCCGGGTTTGTGACCAAATTCAAAGCTCCTTAAGATGATCCATTGCTGGCCAGTGATGAATTCATTCCTGCGTGTTTCTCCGCAAACAGAACAGGATTACAGCTCAGGTCCTGAGATTGGTTTTGGATAGCGATGGATTAGGAAACTTGTTAGTGTTTGCAAGGTTTTCCTAGGCTTGTTTCACAACTAGTTGGCAGATGGGAAGGTTATGCCCTGCAATCCAAGGCTCGAGATGTTTCTTTCTTCGTTATGTTTCTACCTTCTATGTTCGGCAGTTTGTGTTTTCATTTGTAACGTTCTCATCGTTTTAAAAATGAACAGTTCAAATGAACTCCTCCTGGCACACCCCTGGTTTATATATTTTTTTAAGATAGTGGATATAGGAAACCATTAGCACCAAAGGGTATGGACTGTTTTGTTTACAGGGTGAGACTAAGAAAGGTAGCCAGGCCTCTGTGGGCTATAATCATGTGTCAGGACAGTTACTGTCTGGGACAGAATAATGCAGAAATCACTACTAACGATCTTGTTGTTGTTGTTGTTATTATTATTATTATTATTATTATTATTGGAATTTAAGAACATGAAAATATACAGGAAAATGTCTAACCTCTCTCTAGTTTTTGGCTAGAATTGGAGATGTAAACAGAGGAGTCTGAAGGTCTTTCAGTGAACTCATTTTTTAAAGAAAATTATATTTATGAGAAAAAAGTCCGTTATTTCTTAAAGGGATAGAAAAGCAACAGAACAGATGGAGCGTTCTGACAGAGGTAGAAGCAACATCATCTTCTGATGCTTGCAAGATTTCATTCACTACCATGGCCTTTTGGGGTAAAACCTCGGCACAAACGTGAAATTTATGAGTGACAAATGAGTATTTATGATATGGTATCACTGTCACTAACTTCTCTGTGGACATCGTCATCCTAGGCTTGCACATGGGAGTGCATATACTAAACTAAGTCTCAAAACGGGCTATTTATATAAGAGGAATGGGAGTTATTTCCAGGACAAAATATTTATAGGGCATGTTTAACCTATGACCTCTTGCACTTGTGCAGTCTTGATCTGTTTTGAACAATAGAGCATGCCCGACTAAGCATGTCTTTCATGAAGCGAAAGATAAAACTTTTGTAAACTCTACAAAGCCTGTTCACTCCTCTACCCAAGACATGTACATATAAATGTTGCAATTGATACGTCAAATGTGACATGTAATATTTTGGCAGTTCATAATAATGTGTAATTATACGTCATATAAATTATTGCATTCAAAATTCAAATTTATTTATTGATAACACTATGTTTTAAAACTATAATATACTCATATAAATTAATAGTGAACTTCTGTTAGCTTGGAATGAAAACTAATGTAATAGCATAATTTTGATTAAAGAGCTGCCAGTCACTACATGGTGTTTGCTTACCACTTTTGTTTTCTATTTTAATTACAACTTAAAATTTAAACATCCTGCCTTTTACTTTTGTACAAACCTTACCACTAAGACTTATTTTTTATTTGATTATTTTAATAGTTTTGAAATTAAAGTATACTTACAACGTTTTCTTCATCCCTCTCTTTCTTCCCATCCCTCCCATTCAGTCCCGCCTTTTCTCTCTCTTAGATTCATGATTGTTTTAATAGTAGCTTTCTGAATTCAGAAAGGCAGGGTGAATCTGGTCCCTTTACTAGCTGTTTAAAACACTTAATCATTAGTAAGAAAACTCCAATCTGTTCAGTAAAAGGAGTCCTTGTATTTTTCTCTGTTCATTGTTTAGTAATAGGCATTTAATTCATTATAGTTGAATTGACTATTATTAAGAGAGAGGTGGGATTTCTAGAACACGCAAATACAGTTCATTCAACCTCACAATTGAATAAAACCTCAGTACAACTTAAGACTTTCATAAATATTATGAATTGTTTAGCTTTGTGTGCTGTCATGAAAAAACAACCTAAAATTGGCACTCTACATGTGTTCATTCCATATCTACCATGTAACAAGTCTGATTGTTACTAAAATGAATACATTTTGTTCATACCCAAAATTTTACCTAAGATGTGTTTAGCCTACCATTAACCATCAGTAATATAAAAGTCATTATGGCTTTTACTGGCTACTCTGACTGTTGATGTAAAGAAGAAATTGAGGTTGAGTACCTATTCATACAAGTTCATTTTAAAACTGTACTGGCTATGTACTCAGGAGTATGGCATTCTGTGAGTGAAGAAAGTGCGATGTAAGAAGGCATTAAGATAAGAACTTTAAGAAACTTAAAAATTATCCAGATTTTCATAATGAACGTAAATGGATCGGTGTATAAGACATCACATATTCATGTGTCCTGAGTAAATACTTGAGACCTCTGTGAAGAGTTAGAACTTTGTGAAAATATAAACCCAAAATAGAATTCTCCCCTTTAAATAAGTATACGATTTGAAGAGGTAGTCAGGAAAAGGCATTAACAAAATGCATCATTGAGATACATAGTTTATTTTTGTGATTTCTATTAATTGAAAAAAAAGTGTTGGTGAGACTCTAGGGTTTAATGAATAAAATTAAACACCTTGGTATAACAGGTGTTGGTGATCAACTTTTCACTAAGGAATGTAGAAATAAATCTAGTTTAAAAAAATTTCTCAAATAATTCAATATACTGTAACAGTCTGTGTGCTACTTTAGAAGATGGAAATTATGAAACATTTCTCATTAAATGTTTATTTACAGGAATCTCTCATAATCAGTCTTGGTTGGTTTAGCTGAATTATCGTTTTGTTCAGACTGTTTACAGCCTTGAACTTTTATTGTAACATCTCATTGCTTTAAATTTTGTTACTATTATATGAAGGAAACAAACTTTAACAGACAATATGTAACCTTTATGTTTAGATCAGATAAGATGTGTGTTTGCCAGTAGGTATCATGGAGGAAAAATAGAAACAGTTCTGTTGTTAGTGAGCTAGAATTATTTCATGAATGGATTTAACAACTAGGCAGGTAAATGGAAAGCACCCATTTTTTTTATATTCCATAGTAAAAAAGAGTACAATTTAAGTTAAACTTAGAAAACTTGGAAAATCCATCTGGCATTGATTAATAACAGAATTAACAGTGGTCAGATATTCTTGCTTTGGAATATTATTTCTTTTTAAAAAGTACTGTGCTATTGTTTTTGTTTTTGTGGTTTTTTTTATTGTATTTTGGCTATATGTGTGCACCTTTGAGGCCAGCAGGGGGCGGAGGATCCCTTGAACTTGGTTGTGAGCTAACATGTTGCTGCTGGGAACTGAATCCAAGTCTATTGATGGAAGAGCAGTCAGTGCCTTTAACCACTGAGCCATCTTGTGAGTCACGTAATGGTCTTTTTTTATTATTTTATCCACTTGGAGTTCTGTATTTTATTGCTCTGGGAAATCCTACAGTATTTTTAGTTAATGAGTCCATGCGTATAAAAGGCATTATTAGAACAAATTATAGGGAATGATCTCTGCAGTATTTTCTGAGTTCTAAAATCATGACTGAATGGAAGCCAACAGTGCACTAAATAGTAGGGATCACTGTATCCTTACTACTTTATACTTTACCTTACCAAAACTGCAGTGTGCCTACTAAATGTTGGAATCCACCTATTACCCTTAATTTCTTCTTAAATATGATGCCTTACAACGTGACTGAAAAAAATGATTCTATGAGCACATTGACAGCTAATAACAAGCCCTAACCATCTCTCCCTCTCCCTCTCCCTCTCCCTCTCCCTCTCCCTCTCCCTCTCCCTCTCCCTCTCCCTCTCCCCCTCCCCCTCCACCTCCCTCTCCCTCTCCCTCTCCCTCTCCCTCTCTCTCTCTCTCTCTACCTTAATGAGTCAAATCATTTAAAACATAGAGAATCATCTGCTGAGAAACTGAAGCAGCCTTAAAGTACTAATGTGCTTCAGGCAATAGTAAAGTAAAAAAATAACAGAATCGATGTAATAGCTTTCATTGTTACCTGGATTGTGTTTTTCCACCCTGCTGTTCTAAGGATTTCAAATACTTAAGTCGAAGTCTTAGGAAAGAGAGGAATAAAAATCTGGGCTACACATACTTTCCCCCGAAAAGAGATGACAGGGTCTTTTTATGGAGCTAGTTTACAGTCTCATTAAAAGTCTGATAAATGAAACCAAGATATCAGGCTGCTAATGTGAAATTAACGTACAACAAAGGCTATGATTATTTTAAAGAGCATCCTTTTTTATGACAGAAATCATGCCATCTTATAAAACATCTATGATGATGCCTCAAATGAGAAGATAAAAAATATTACCCAGAAGTAGATAATAGATAATACTGAACATTCTTATATTTATTTTTAGTCTTTTGGTATGGATATTGTAGTGGGGATGCAGTAAGAGAAATATGAGTTATATATAAAATCTCTAGTGTATAGCTACTATATGGTAGGTGATAGCTATAGATACCATTACCTATACAACTCTTCTCTAACTTGTGTGGTTATTAAGTATCATTGAGAGGAGCAGCTTTGGCAACAAGCATGGCTAAAGAGAAGTGTTACATTCTACCAGGCTGTCTACTACATACTTGAAACATTACTAACCTATCTAATCCTTGTAACTTTTATTTCTCATTTTATCTATGAGAAAACTAAGATGATATGTGTTAAGTCCCTTGCTCATAGCATTTGCACTAATGAAGTGAAGCTTAAATACCACGTTTGTGTTGGAGAGTAGACATCTCACTACTATATTGCTTCTACTTATTTTGACTTTGTTTTTTCTTAATTTAAAATGGAAGTTTTAAATTCTTCAAGTATACCAGTTTTTCTGCCAGCAATTACGTGTGTGTGTGTGTGTGTGTCTGTGTGTGTGTGTGTGTGTGTGTGTGTGTGTGTGTGTGTATGATTTAGAAGGCTCAAGTCAGTGATACCAATTCTAAACAAGAACCGGAATCTAATTTTTACCAAAATGAAAAGATAAAACCTTATCTAATTAATGTCCAAATCAGAATACACACACACACACACACACACACACACACACACACACACACACACACATGTTTTATGATTCAGACTGATACTAAAAAAAGTATTTGAGCCTTTGTGTATGAATTAATATCTCACTGGTAACAATCTTTTTATTATCCCCCCCGGGAAGGCATCCTGAGATTCAGGTACCTGGATGAGGCAACATTAATAGTGAATAAATTAGATTCTGCAGTGTTGATTTTTTAAGTAAGTAAGTGGTTCAATAAATTGTGAATGTTATGCAGATTTTCAATATCATGGCTTAGAACATAAAAGGGAAAGCCAAGAAGCATGATTCCAGAGTCTCAAGATATGTTCACGTGTGTGTGTGTGTGTGTGTGTGTGTGTGTGTGTGTGTGTCTGTATCTGTGTCTGTGTCTGTGTCTGTGTCTGTGTGTGTTTGAATGCTGGGTATCAACCAAGGGCATGTACATGCGAGGCAAGCACATTAGCACTGATCTACAGCTCCATTTCTGCCCAGGTCGTTCCAATGAAGAAAAAAGTAATTTGGGAAGTACTCATCTTTTGTTATCGTATTGGATTTGAAGTAAGAGTCTACCTTGGTGGCTGGGATTTGACAGTTGTTTTACTTTATGTTTTATTTAGTGAGTTAGGAGGATTTATTAAATTCTTAATCAGGTAAAAAAAAAGAGGATTGGGTTGATTCATAATGTGAGTATTTTGTGTTCAAGTGATGTGACCCATTCACTTTCTAGCACATTAAAAAGAAAAGTCAAGAAGTAGCCTTACTTTGGAATACTGATTGTTTCCTTTCTGGTGAGATATGAGGAAACGGATTTCATCATATTGCAAGGTCATTAGGAAAAAACTGCTCTATGTGAAAATTTCCTGTGTGATCTAGAAGGCTAAAGTCAGTGATATCATCTCTAAACATGAGCCAGAATCTAATATTTACCGAAATGAAAAGATAAAACCTTATCTAATTAATTCCCAAATCAGGATACACTCACGAGGTGGCCTGTCAATGTAAGACAAATGCTGCCTTATTCTGCTGAGCTAGTCTGTGTATTTACGTACCTTCCTGAAGATGGAAAGATAGGAGTCTCCGAGTAATTAAACTCCAAGATCCCACTTTCAGGTAAAGAATAGGACTATTGTAAGCACAGAACATTTACTTAGGATCCTTGCCACTTCTCCTAAACTGTGCAAATGCTACACAGATACTGTTTAAGGACAGTTTCATGTGTAGAATAATCTGAATGACTCAGATTAATGTGGATTTTTAATTGTACTGTTATCGTGATGTTTGGCACAGCATGAGTAGATTCTTCACTGTGGAGAGCATGCTTATCTGCAACAGGAAAATTTAATGATTCCTAACAGGTTTTTCTCCCTCTAGCACCGCGACCAAGGTTAACAGATACACTACTCTGCTACTTTCCTTCTTCACAACATTGAAATCTTATCACAAGATTTCAAACTGTGACGTCTGTGACAGAAAAATGCCAAGTTCAGTATCGCTGACCAAGTCAATTTTCTTTCAATGTCAGTGGTTCTTAATCTTTGCTACATATCATACTCTGAACAAATGTTCAAGATAGGGAACATTTCTCCTAGAACCAAACTCAGGCTATCATTGTGTGTCTACACATATCGTGTGAACTTTCTATGAATGAGGAGTAAGCAAGGAAAGTGATAAAACAGCCACTGCTAAACTCACATGTTTTCGATCTGTAGTGTGAGCTCTGTCTTTAAAGTTCAAAGACTAACAGTCTATATTCATGAAAATGGAACAAACGTCAGTATACTCGTAGCTGAAATCAGATGGTACACTGTTAGTTTGTGTCAGCTGATTCAAACTAGAGACATGTGGGAAGAAGGCCCCTATGCTGAGAAGTTGTCTGCCGGCATTTTCTTGATTTCCAATGAAGAGAGGAAAGTCCATCTCATTGTGGGTGGTGCCACACAGGTCAATTGGCTCTGGATTGTATAAACAGGGAGCTGAATGGGAGCCTGGAAGCAGGCCAGAAAGCAGCATTCCTTCATGGTCTCTACTTCAGTTCCTGCTTCTTGGTTCCTGCCTTCCATCCCTGCCCTGACTTCCTTCAGTGATAGTTCATGACTCATGATTTGTAGGACGAAATAAAAATGAACCCTTTTGTCCCTAAGTTGTTTCTGGAACGTGTTTTATCGGAGCAATTGAAATGGAAACTAGAACAGATGGCTTTATTCTAGTGAGCACATGAGCAGTTCATGAGGAATTTGGTTATTTTTGAAGTTTCTAAGTGTGCATGTCTGTAAGTCCACTGCTCTTTGAAATTATCAAGACAACATGTGACTGACGGCTCATTCATTTTGCTGTTTCTGACATAAGCAACACAGCATAGCATTTTTCTATGAGATAAAATATTCCCAGAGCTCACTTTTAAGCAGGTTCATAAAACTTGCCCCAGGAAGGCATCATTCTTTGTTGTTCTTAGTTTTATTTTTTTCTGCAATGTATATTTGTGAATTATGAAATATATATTGAGTTTCTGATATACGCAAGTTGTTGTTCTGTAGATCCTGAAGGATACATGCATGAATAAACTTAAGGACCTACTCTCAAAGAACCTTACTTGTGGGAGGGAGAGAGCCTCAGTTCTAGGTCAGTGGTTAGAGAAATATAGGAAAAGCAAAGACCATGCTATTGTATAGTGACCAAAAAATAGAAGACAGATCTATCTCACTTTTTATGTTAAATTCTGAGTTAATTCTGTAAAAACCTCTTTGAGTAAACTTGACAGTAACTCCTGCATTGTATCATGATTTCAAGGTGAGGGTAAGTCTTTGGAACTTGTAATCATATGTATTAGTTTGTTATTTTACGGTAGTGAGTCATATTGATATATTCTGAAATTTTCACCAGTTACAAAGGCTGGGACATACTTTTATGAAACAACTCTTGCAATGAGAATTTCTGTTGTCAAAGAATGATTACATCACAATGATCAGTTATTATTTAAATCTGTCAAATTATTAATGTTTACATACATTGGAATGAGCTTTTTACGTGAGTTCCGTTGTATACAATGTGAATAATTCTGGCAAAATTACTGAAAAGAGAAATTTTCTGATCATAATTCCTCAAGACCCACAGAAGCCAGAGTTTGCTGGAGAGAGGATTGCGTAGCTTGCAATGGAGCGGATGTTACTTTTGGGGGAAAAAAGTCATGTGTCAGTCACTACCAGAACTGCATAAACTGGCAATACACAAAAATAACCCCATTGTTACTAGCATAAGCAGATAACATCCATTGAAGAACTGAGCAAGCATTTTCTCATTTTCAACATAATTCTATTCCCAGTGGGGACATTGACTAAGCATCTCAGAGTGTCCTCAAACTCCACGTTATTGTCTCTGCATCCTAATATAATTGGGATATAATTGGGATCACCACTCATGCTCTAATGTATGTCCAAAGTTTCATCCGTATTTGATGGAGAATTTGGAGAGTCAATTTTAGGAATACCTAGCAAGCATATCAAGGGCTTAAAGCCCATCACTCACTGGAGGGTTAAGTTATTCTTGTTAGTTTACTCAAGGAACTCACTAACCTTCCCATTTCTCTCATTACCCTTGTATCTTTTAGCTGTTTGTTAGAGGATTGCTCTTAAAATGTAAATGAAATGAAATACAACTATTTTTGACATAGTTTCCTGAATGTTGACATACCATTTCTTAGTTTTCCTTTAAAATAAACTTGAGCCAGTGGTCTATTGTGTCAACACGTGTTTCTTCTTACCTTTTTAAAAATCCCTTACAACAAGGTCTCTTCTCATCACTAAAGCAAAGCTGTCTCTTCCCAGGTCGTCAGTGGCCCAGTTATTTAATCTAACAGTCGGTTTTCAGTGCCAGATTCTGTAATATAGAAGGTGCTAGTATTATATATTAGTAACTCTTGAAGTCTCTGATCATTTTTTTTCCAGGTGATGGAAGATCCTGTAGTTTCACATCCTACTGATAAACCCTGCCACCTTCCTTGGAGATGAGTTAACTCAAATTGCTATACTTTGTTTGTAATTTAATTTTTCCTTTTATTTATCCAAACTGAATAAATTCCAATAATGGGTCCCTGACTCTTAAATTTGCCTAACTAGTAATTAACGTCTCCATCTGCATTTTACTTTCCAATCTTTTTCTCCTTATAGACAGTGTTCTCTGTCGCCTTTCCCATGTCTCTTGGAGATGTCTCTCAACTATATTTGGGGGCCACTATCAATTAACTCTAAGCCACATGATAGCCTGATTGGATATATGTTCAAAGTTTGAACAGGTTTTCACTTGTCTGCTGCTTGTACCCAACCAATGCCCTGTCTTACTTGGGTATTTACAGTGCTACCAAGGCCCTGCTCTCCCTCTCCCACTCTTTGTCATCCCCCTTGGCTGTTATTCCCTGCAACTTCTCTGGCCTTCATTTTTATGAATTTCTAACTGGTTGTCTTTTTTTAATTGGATATTTTTTTGTTTATATTTCAAATGTTATTCCCTTTCCCAGTTTCCTGGACATAAGCCCCCTATCCCATTCCCTCTCCCCCTTTTTCTATAAGGGTGTTCCCCCTCCCCACCCACATACCCCTTCCTGTCTCCCTGTCCTGACATTCCCCTACACTGGGAGGTCTAGTCTTGGCAAGACTAAGGGCTTCTCCTCCCATTGGTTCCCAAAACATCCATCCTCTGCTACATATGCAGCTGGAGACATGGGTCTGTCCATGTGTCCTCTTTGGATAGTGGTTTAGTCCCTAGGAGCTCTGGTTAGTTGGTATTGTTGTTCTGAGGGGGTTACAAGCCCTTTTAGGTCCTTCAATCCTTTTTCTAACTCCTCCAATGGGGACCCTGATCTCAGCTCAAAGGTTGGCTGCTAGCATTCGCCTCTGTATTTGTCATGCTCTGACTGAGTCTTTCAGGACTATCAGCTATATCAGGCTTATGTCAGCATTTACTTCTTGGCTTCATCAATATTGTCTAGGTTTGGTGGATATATATACACACACACACACACACACACACACACACACACACACACACACACACACACACATATATATATATATATATATATATATATATATATATATATATATATATATATATATACACTTATGCTGAATCCCTAGGTGGGACAGGCTCTGAATGGCCATTCCTTCAGTCTCTGCTCCAAAATTTGTCTCCATATCCCTATGAATATTTTTTCTTCTTTTAAGAAGGACTGAAGCATCTGTGCTTTGGTCCTCCTTCTTCTTGAGCTTCATGGGGTTGTCTTTTCTTAAGCAGCAGTAATCTTGCTATATCATGAGTGAATGTGATAGGTACAATCAAGTTGACTTCAACTGCTAACTCTTTGAGGCCAATTCTGGCACCTGCATATGTAGTTATATGTAGTGTATGTATTGCCATATATTCATGTGCAGGCCAGAGGTTCAATGGTTCCTCTATCACTTTCCACCCTAAAGCATATGCCACCAATTCAGATAAACTAGCTGATGAGACTAGCAACCCCAGGGAGACCCTACTGTCTTTGTCTTTCCAGAACTGGGAATACAGTCATATGCTACTGTGCCCGCTGTTTTACTTGGTTTTGAGGATCAAATTGAGGACCTCATGCTTGTGCTTCAAGAACTTTACTAACCAACACTTCTCCCTTGGTCCTACTTCTGTTGATATTCATGAGTTTTGGAGAGTTTGCACAACATATTTTTCACATTTTGTTTTGTTGTCTGTTTCTTGTCTGTATAATGCTAGCTCTTAGAAGTTAGTAACATCTGTATTGTCTCTTTGTATGTCTCAACTAACAGCTGACTTGCAGTACATGCTCATCAAGAAGGAAGAGAGTGAATGTAGGAACCAGGGAGTTTTCTGTAAGGTTGTTGCTCCTTGTAACATAGCAACTTCCACTTATAAATTCTCACCAATGTGACTGCTCAGACATGAGCTTAGCAAGTGGACATACCAAACTGACAGGGAAAAGCCTGTGAGACCTTAACCCTACACAAAATCCCACAGACAACTAGGGAATACTGAGCAGGAGAATTGTCTTTCCCAGGAAAGAGCACACCTGGTTTTCCAATCTCAAATGTTAGCTCTGAAAACATACATGCAAGTAACATTATACAGGTTGAGCAGATTGTATAATACACATGAAATAGCAATTAATGTAAAAGAGGCCATGGATTTGAATAAGAACACTGAGAAGTATGTGAGATTTTTGGAGGAAGGAGAGGGAAGAGAGAAATGTTGTAATTATATTATGATTACCTGAGCCATATAAAATACAAATAAATAGTATCTTTTTCTAATTCTAAATGTATTCTCCTAAACCTGACCTCATACAGTTCACAGCCATCACCATTTACTTTCTACCACTTTTCTATATGTTCTGAGAATTAATATACATAATACCTATGGGCACAGTCTTTTGAATTCTTTCCACTCTTATCTATTTATCAATGTTGTTTGAATGAGTTCATGTTTTCTCTTCTTTGATTTCACAATAGAACAACATTCTATCCTTTGAAATGGCCAAAGGTTTTCCTGGGGAATGCTGTCATGCTGAATGATGCTTTATATGCCAAAACTCAAATTACACAAGACCAAGCAAACAAAACCTTATCAAATCTTCACTGTTCTCAGTCCATTGGTTCTTAAAGTATCCCTTCAATATTAAAATTCTCAACAAATTCTTCCTGCATAAGCCATGAATTTGGTGTGGAATACAACCGAGAAATCTCACTTGCTTTTTAATACAAGGATGTCACGTTAAGATCTTTGAAACAATAGCATGATCCATCAATCAATTAAAATTCTTTCAGTATAACATGTAAATGGAAATGGAGAGAGAGAGTATATTTACATTCAAAAAATATAACATTTACCTTTCTTCCTGCTTGAATATTGTTCATCTTCTCATTAACTTTTGCAAATTTTAAACAAAGTGGAAAAGACATTTAAAAATTGACAATGGGTCTTGTTTGAATAAAAGTCTAGTACACTATTTGAGAATCAAGCATGAACAGCTTAGTGAGACCTAACAAACAAAAAGCCGAGGGACTGCAGAAGCTCTACATTCAGCTTCCCGTATTTTTCTCTTCTATACTCCCTCTAGTGTTGGAAAATATGGACATTTAAAATTAGCCCATTGTCACTTTAGCACAGATGGTTGTGTGGAAACAGGGTTTCTCCATAATATTGTTTTTTTTTTTCCTTAAATAATGTTACTATGACCCTAAACTCTCAGAAACCACCATCCCCCCTTCTCTGAAGATGCTGCCAGGCCTGGCTCTCCCATGCCCATGTGTAGAATCTCTGTACTTCTGTCAGGGACACAACTGGATTTCCATCTCTGTCTTTTTCCTCCATTTGTAAACACCTTCAGTCAAGAGTTCTGATTTGCAACTTAAACATGATCAGGTATCTACACATTCAAAAGATATGCAAGCGAAAAATAAAAATCCCTGTTTACTCTATGAATTGAATATGGATAGGAAAACATTAATGATGGAATTTTGCTATAATATACTGAAATGCCTTTTAGATAAATCCCTTTCAAACTCCCATAGGAAATAGCCATAAAATCTGCAGAAGAAAAGTGTTAAAATGAAAAATATATGCTTATTTAACATAAATTACTAGTAATTTTAGCACATGTAAATGATTAACCTGTCATGAAATTCCATTGCTATTTGCTGTTTTTTTGTTTGTTTGTTTGTTTTTTATAAATTAGGGCCTAGTGTATACATTTCTTTTCTAAATTAACTGACGATATTACAGAAACAATGTGACCTATAGTTTTTAAGCCATCTTAATATTTACCATTAAATTTCAGTTTCTTATTATTCGATAAAGTTAAAACACATGAAGAGAGTATTCAACACCACTGCCCTCCTTCTGTCCTCTGAGCATAACAAGGCTTTGGTACCTTTGAGTTCACCACACAAGGTCCCCAAGTTTGAGCCTAACAGCATTCTGTCAGGAAGCAGGAAGGAGATCATGAGGTGCTCTCTGAAGACTTGCATACCACTAATGACTGCTGAGGGGAAATGGGACATTAATTTTTCTGTAGCATAGTTACTGGAAACGTGTCCGTGCTCCTGGAGAGAACCCCCCCCATTGTGCTCCAGTAAACAAACCTGAGACTAGAAAGGAAAGTAAGTAGGAGAGGGTAGTCATTGAGGAAAGGATGAGGACCAGCAGGGATTGGAGGGAGGAGGGAGAGGGAAAGGGGGATATAAGGTCAAGCAATGTTTCTCTCTCTCTGTCTATCTTTCTCTCTCTCTGTCTATCTATCTATATATCTATATCTATCTATATACATATAATGCAATAAGAAATTAAAGGCAAAAATAGAATAAAATTATTTTCAATGATTTTTCAGTGATACTGCTTCAAATTTCTATTTGCTATTTGGTAGTATATTAAAAGATTGATACACTTTAAAATAGGACTTAAAACTTAACAGGCACTCTTTAGAATTCTTCCAAATTTATTTTATGTACATAATACTAGATTATAACTGTTATGTTGCATGCCATGTTGGAAACAAATTTTTAATATAGAGAATAATGTGGTACAGTGCATGCACTCTTGATTGTTTCATGAACCACAAATGCTTGAGATTTCTCCATCTGTTTCCTGAAGTTACTAATACTCACAAATCAAAGGATTATATTACCAGTAGCTTCTTAGCATACCAGAGCCATGCAGCTCGGTGAGAGCTGTGCTGGCCAGTGATGTCCTGGCATGTTCCAGGAGCAGTAGAAGGCTTTCAGGAAACTGTCCAGGAGAATCTTCATTCGTAATGTGTGTTTCTTTCCTCAAGGTACCAAAAAAAGTTCCAAGTTGTGCTCAAGCAGTTTAGTGTTACTTAATAGAACCAGCTTTAATGCTGTACAATCTAGCTTTCAGAGATTTGAAATGTTTCTAGCTATGCTAATGCTCTTATTGGATTATGAAAATGTTTCTTTTTTCCCTAAATACTTGGGAAGAAAAAAAGATTTAACATCTTACATTTTTTTTTCTTTAAAAAAAATTAGAGATCAGACCTGCCATTAGATCAGAGTTGCAGAATGGGAAAAAGAAACACAAAGCATTGTCATTGGATGGGTGGATGGAGAAGGGGAGGCTACTTTGCTTGGTTTGGGTAACCCGGAAGGATGAGCATAGCTACAGGAAGTAGGTCATTGGGGGTGGCCTTCTCCTTCTGCTTTCATTTCTTCTTGCCTGTCAAACAGTGAGAATAGCCTTTACCAAAGGCTTTAAGTGACTAGAGTTTCTGCCCCAGGCCATGGTACAAGCAAATATGGGGAGAATTTTATAAAATGGTAAGCTAAAACGATTCCTTCTATCCTGAAGTTGGTTTCTCCAGAAACTTGCCAGAGCAATGGGAAAATGAGCACATATACCACTACAGATATTCGCTTTCTTTATTAGCAGGAAAGGAGTCTAACTCACGTAGGGCTTTGTAAATTCTCCTACAAGCCTTTGCAAGAGGTTTTGTTACTGTAAAAAGTAAAGAGGAAAATAAAGGTGTTATTCCAATACTTGTGACAAATTATAGAAAGAATATTATAATTATTGATACAGGAAGAATATAATATATTCCACAAATAAAGTCATAATTTTAAAATCAGATGGATCTTTGAATTTAAGAAAAACTTTCTATGATGCTCTATTTACAGTGTCATAAATAATGTATTTGGCTAATGATAATATGAAACTGATAGTAGCACTTTAATAAAATTGAGCAAAATTTATATAACATTTCAAGAATGATATTATTGACAAAAATTTATAAACTTAATTAGGAAGTAGTTCAATCTTTATAGTCAAATTGATTTGCAATCCTCAAGTAAACCAGGAAATATCCAATCTGATTTACTATCTAATCTACCATATTGATACAAAACAGTTCATGATTGTTTTATTTGGGTGTTGTTACTAAGATTGCCACAATTTTCATATTTATAAGCAAAGTTTAACATGGGAGTAAAAAATATTTCATATAAAAATGGGGAAATTGACACTTGTTAAATTTTACCTAGGTTTCTTGTCCCATTGCTGTGATTAAAATAAAAGCAAGTAAGGGCTTGTGTGGGATGGGATTTTGTTTTTTTGTTTTGTTTTTTGTTTTTTTTTTGTTTTTTTTGTTTGTTTTTTTTTTGGCTCATAGCCCAGTAGGGAAACCACAGGAGGGGAAGTCACAGTTAGCTACAAGAGCCTGAGGAAGCCTGCTACATTGCAACCAGAGTAAAGAATTGTACTGAAAAATTCTTGTTCTCAATCATCTTTTTATGCAGCCTAGAGAATGGTGCCTCCCACAGTGAGCATATTCTAGCACCTCAGTTTACTCAATTAATACATTTCAGATGCTCCAACATATCACAAGGACACATACTCTACTTTGTTCATAGCAGACTAATTTATAATAGCCAGAAGGTGGAAAGAACCAAGATGTACTTCAACAGAGGAATGGATACAGAAAATGTGACACATTTATATTGTGGAGTACTACTCAGCTATTAAAAACAATAACTTCATGAAACTCTTAGACAAATGGATGAAATTAGAAAATATCATGCTGAGTGAGGTAACCCAGTCACAAAAGAACATACATGGTATGCACTTACTGATAAGTGGATATTAGCCCAAAAGCTAGGAATACCCAAGATACAATTCACAGACCCCATGACACTCAAGAAGAAGGAAGACCAAAGTCTAGATGCTTCAGTCCTTCTTAGAAGGGGGAATAAAATACACAATGGAGGAAACAAAGAGACAAAGTGTTGAGCAGAGTCTGAAGGAAAGACCATCCAGGGACTGCCCCAACTGGGGATCCATCCCATATACAGTCACCAAACACAGACACTATTGCAGATGCCAAGAAGTGCTTGCTGACAGGAGCCTGATATAGCTGTCCCCTGTGAAGATCTTCCAGAAACTGACAAATACAGAGGTGGATGTGCACAGCCAACCATTGAACAGAGCATGGGGTCCCCAGTGGAGGAGTTAGAGAAAGAACTGAAAGAGCTGAACAGGTTTGTAACCTCAAAGGAAGAGCAACAATATCAACCAGCCAGACCCCTCTATAGCTCCCAAGGACTAAACCACCAACCAAAGAGTACACATGGAGCAACCCATGACTCCAGCCTCATATGTAGCAGAGGATAGCCTTGTCGGGCATCAATGGGAGGAGAGGCTGTGGTTCTGTGAAGGCTCAATGCCCCAGTGTAGGAGAATGCCAAGTCAGGGAGGCAGGAGGGAGTGAGTGGGTGGTTGGGGAAGATGGGGTAGGGGAGTTTCAGAGGGGAAACCAGGAAAGAGGATAACATTTGAAATGTAAATAAATAAAATATCCAATAGAAAAAGAGATTTCACAAAGCATGTACAGAGATCCATAACCCTGGTGAATGTACATCTCATCTGTTTGACAATTCAGATTAATTATCTCAAAATATATAATAACCTGTGGGCATTTTCTCATAGTAAGTAGAACCTACCTCATAGGAGTATTATAAAATGTTAATACACAATTATTGATGGTCTGGTCTCATAAGTTTCTAAGAGTTTTTTCTTGACAAGTATATTTAGCTTGTCTGGAGAGAATGAGTAATTTGAATAAATGAAATTTGTACCTAAAGTTCTGTATCTGCTCCACTTTTACTACTTTTCTTATTTCAGAATTCATCTATCATATTATTAATCCCAGCACTTAGGTGGCAGAAGCAAGAGGATCTCTTTTATTTCTAGACTAGCCTACACACACACACACACACACACACACACACACACACACACACACACACACGTTTACACACACATAGACAGACAGACAGACACACACACACAGAGTTGGGGGTGAGAGAGAGGGGGGAGAGACCGACAGACAGAAAGAAAGACAGAGAGACAGAGAGAATATATATCCAGCTATTGTATAGGCTAACACCATGGTGCATTATGCTATAATCATAAACTACCCTCAAATGTCTGTTATGTAATTCAACAGTAGTTCATTTTGTCCAGTATAAAAGCACTCTCCAAAGCCAGTGAGTGAAGATTTGTGCTCTAGTGGGTCATCCTTGGACTCTTGTGATTCTCTTGTTGCCATTGTGGTCTCAGAGGAGAAATGCTAGGAGAACCAATATCCAAATGAATGCTTTAATCTGCAAACAAAATAGATTCTTCTGTGCATACAGAAGTGTGTTCCATCAGGAAATGTAAAGCAATGGAGCTTTACAAACCCACAGTGGAAATGAAATCTGTTGGAACTTGAAGGCTCTGTAGGATCCTATCCACAACTTTACTGGATTATCCTTTTCAAACAAGGTTTATGTGATATTAATTTTGTAGGATTTTACATATAAACACACACATATATGTGCGCATGTGTATACATGCAGAGTTTCATGCATAGAGAAGATGACCAATTCAACATATTGGTATTATTTTCCAAATGTTTGAGGATAAACATTTTGCCTTTTGGTGGTGGTGTTGGGGTAAGGGATGCTAGAGAAATGGTTCAGTGGGTAAGAGCACTTTGTATTCTTCCAGAGAACCTGAATTCAGTTTCTTCATCCAATGTTAGGTGGTTCACAATCACCTGTAACTCCAGCTCCAAGGACCTCTTGCTTTCTTCTGCCTCCCACTTCTAGGCATCTGCGCATGGTTGCCATTCTATCATACAAACCATGCACACATATACATAGATAAACTTAATAATATATAAATCTCTTAAAGAATGTTTTTCCTGAGATTCTGTGTCAGAATTATTGATTTGTAAAGAACTATTCATGAATTTGAAAATTGAATGAATGTCAGGATGTGTCAAAAATTTACCTTTTGTGGAATCTATAGCAAATCAAGGATATGTCACTTTGTATGTGTCAGTAAAACTGTAAATAGAAAAATATAATGTACCCTTTATTCTATAATAGTGAACATTTCTGAATGCTTCAATAACAAAATGGAGCTCAGAACACAAAATCATAGTCAAAAGTAGATATCTACTATTCTCTAAGCAATTCTTAACTCGTGTGAGCAATAACACAAAGTAAAATTAGTAGTTTTTGAGTTTCAACTTAGTCTGAGCCAGTTCAGGACATTTCCAATCTTATTTGTCTATAGTAGGCTACAGACACCAAATCAGAATGGGCACAGACTTCCTTCGATATTTGTATTCTGCCCCTAGTGTGAAACAAAAAAAGCAAGCAAATATAACAATCTTAGAATAACCTCTATGAAACAAGCATGCTCACCAACAAGGGTGGTTTTTTAATAAAATATATCCCTAGCTACGCCATTTATGCCCATGAACATGCATATTCTGCCTGAAGCATGAACTATGGCTAAGGCATTGTGACTCTCTGGTAAAACATGAAAAGATCAAAGACATTTCCATCCCCAAAAGCTGTAAACTTCAAAAACATGAGCTTTCAGAAAATATCCTCTTTCCACCAGATTTTGCATAAAATTGCAGAATGCTGTCTTGAATTCATAGAATAAAATCTGCAATGACAATTTTAGTTTATTTTCTTTTTACTAAGATGATGCAATCTTTAGAAAGAACAGCACTTGGACGTCTATGGAATTCTGAATTCTATCAGTTACGTATACTTTACATAATTTAAATTATTTGGTATGCAATTTGAATAAAATTCTAAAAATGTATATTATTTTATTAGTTTTATCTTTGTGTAAAAACTGGCATTTTACAAAAAAATTTGAGACATTTTAAAACTTTAAGAAAAAGCAAAAAATAAATATTGGCTATTTACTTTTTAATTTTTAAAAGATTTATCTATTTATTTTCTAATTGTGAGTATACTAGCTGTTTTTAGACACACCAGAAGAGGGCATCAAATTCCATTACAGATAGCCACCATGTAGTTGCTGGGAATTGAACTCAGGACATACGGAAGAGCAGTTAGTGCTCTAAACCACTAAGCCATCTCTCCAGCCCAATAGTGCTATCTTTAATTTTAAGAATATTATTAATGCGAAATTATAAAAAGACTGTCCAATAAGTGTCTAGAATATTTGGTGAGCACAGAAAGTGCCAAAATTACATAGCAATCACCATGGTCACCTCTTGGCTTATAGCATCTGTTTGTACTTGTAAATGTGCTAGGGTTCTCGTTAGTGGAGGCAGTGATATAACATGCACATCATGCATTATGAGTGGCTATGACACTTGCAGATGCTGGTTGAATTATGACTACGTTTTCTTCCATGTGTTTCTCTGCTAACACATTAAGCCTCCTGAAGTGACTTCAGAAGAAAGCAAAATAATGAGGTCCCATGATTTATTTTCTAGGCAATCTGTAAACATGACAGTGACAATGCCTTACAAATGCCGTACATCACCACCTCCTCTCCTCGCTCTGTGTGAGCTTAGGCACGAGGTTGAGTGGCTATACACATACATTTTTAGTGTTATTCCTGTTTTGAAACTACTATTTGTAGGCAATGTTTAGTTCACAAAACCTTGGCAATAAACTGTTACATGTACTTGATAAATCAGTGAATTTAGGATACCATAATTACAAGCATAAATGTGTCACAAATTGGTAAATGGAACTGATAAATTAATATTCATGTCTTTGTCTACTTTTAATTTGAATTCACATATGCAACACATGCTGTATATTTAAAAATTAGTTTTGTAACTAGTTTTTTGCTTATATGTTTTATCTTCCGTTAAAAGACAACAGAAAAGAAATATTCATTGTGACAGAGTATTTTATGCCAAAATGTACCTTTCTTTGTGTTATTTAATGAGTCTTAACGAGTTGATGCTGTTCGATTTTTAAACTTAAGCTTTCAGTCTGAAATAATTGTAGATTCGCATGCATATATAAAGAAGGATGCATGGAGATCTCTTTGACCTTCTCCAGCCCCCTGCAGGGAAATACCTTTCAAATCTTCAGCAAAATCTAATAATCAGGATATTGACATCAATGGAGTTGTGATTCCAAACTTACAATGCAAAAAGGATTTCTCCAGGCATCTTTTACAACTCTCCCAAAATCACTACCATGCTCATTCATTCCCTAACCACTTAAAACCTTTTTCTGTACATTTTCTTTTGCAATAGTTATAGTTATCAAATTATATGTACTCTTTTGAACCTTTTTTTACCTTATATAATTATCTATGGATCAACATGTCCAAACGATTTGTCCCTTTTTACTGCTGACGAGTCTGTCATGCACCATCCAGTGTTGAAAGTTCACATGTTGAAGGACATCTGTGTTGTTGACAGTTTGGGAATCTGATGAACAAAGCTGGACTGAATATGTATCTATGAGTTTTCCCTTGAGCATAAGTCATCTTTTTTTGTTGGAAATTCTGTCCGAGCATATAATTTCTGGATCATGCTGCAGTTCTCTATTAATTAGATTCATCAGAAACTGTCAACTGTACTCCTCTGTGGTTGGGTCATTTTTCAGTCTGACTTACTCTGCATGTGCTACCGTTTCAGTTGCTGTCCCTCTTCACCAGCATTGAATGCTGCTATTTATCTGGGGGCATCCTGACAAGAGTAATGGGTTTATTCCACAATAGTTGGTGGTGATGATATTGAGCACAAGTCCTCATTGATCGACTGTCTTTTTGATGAGCGTTATTGTTTATATATGCTCGGCCCATGAGTAGCACTGTTAGAAGTTGTGTCCCTGTTGGCATAGGTGTGGCCTTGTTGGAGTAGGCTTGTCACAGTGGGTGTGGGCTTTAAGACCCTCTTCCTTGCTGCCTGGAAGCCAGTATTCTGCTAGCATCCTTCAGATGAAGATGTAGAACTCAGCTCCTCCTGCACCATGCCTGCCTGGATGCTGCCATTTTCCAGCCTTGATGATAATGGACTGAACCCTCTGAACCTGTAAGCCAGTTCCAGTTAAATATTGTCTTTATAAGACTTGCCTTGGTCATGGTGTCTGTTCACACCATTAAAACCCTAATTAAGATAATGCACATGTCTTTCTGTTTTGAAACTTTTTGGTTTTGGGTTTTTTTTTTTTTACTATTGAATTTAGACAGTTCTTTACATACTTTGGCTACTAGTCCCATGTCAAACATCAGGTTTTCTAATATGTCACCTCTAATATAGCATCAGTTTGACTTTTTTTTCCTGCAGAATTTTTAGTGATTCAAATATACAATTTTATGAAGTTAAACTTACTGTTATTTATATTAGGAATAATGCTCTAGGTATCAAGTGTAACATTTCTCTGCCCTGTATATTGAACATTTTATCCTACATCTACAGTGTTGGTCTATTACTATACCTTATGCCACAATGCTTCCCCAAAAGTTTATAATCCTATACTTGGCATGTCACTCTGTGGTCCACTTTGAGTTATATTTTATGAGGTATCAGTCAGATTGAGGCTGTTTGCTTTGCTATGGAAGCTGCATTTCCATTTAATACCATGGAATCGTACACCTTAGCATTCTTCCATTATGTGCTTTTTAACTTTTATGAAAATACATTTAGAGATGTTTCGTTGGATTATGAATTTGCTGTTTATGAGTCCCCTCAGTATAAGTTTCCATCTTTTCAATGACACTGCATAGGATATAAATAAGTACTCTCATATTAGTCTTGAAATCGTATGGACTAACTCTTCTTACCTTAGTCTTTTCCAACTAATTTTGCTATTCTAATTCATTTAATTCTAACATCAACATTAGGATCATCTTGCATATGCCTTAAATATAGTTCTGTAAGGGAGGCCACAGAATCCCCTCCCTCCCACCCCCCAAATATCCCAATTCAGTTCCTTGGCCACTTCTTGATTGCCCACTAGAGCTAATTGGTAAGACCCTATTAGGGTTAGGAAACCACATACCTTGGTAGTAAGGTTTAGAAAAAGCAAGCCAGAACTGAACTGGAAGCTTCCTTCCTGGTGGATATAGGTTATTATGTGGGGGAAAGTATCCAGTAATTTACTCAGTTGTGAGCTCTATTACTCTATTGTAGCTGGTCTTCGCTACATTGTGAGTTGTTCATTTTCCCACCCTTTACTCTTCAGTCCTCTCCCCACACTAGTTAGGACAGAAACAAGGATAGGGAAGGGAGACAGAGAGAGATCATTGAATGTAATTTCTTCCCTTTTGTTTCTTCTTTGACCACAGCTACTAACAAACTACAGTCAACCTCCGTAAATTACCAACAGCCACCCACTCCACCTATCAGGGCTCTAGCCTTTATATAACCTCTGAAAACTCCCCAGAATTCCAAACGTCATGTAATCACAAAAACAATCTGCAGCTGGCAAAACAATGCCTCTGCGAGAGCATTAGGCTAATCACAGTCAGCTGTGCACAGTCCACATGCCTACACCCGGGAGTAAAACGAAAGGACATTGGTATAATATTTCTGTGTTTTCTAAAGAAATCAAAATTCCAGAATTCTCAATAGTGTCACTAAAATCTATCATATCAATTGTCCAGAAAAGATGTCTCCACCTATACAATAGTGGCACAACTGTTATGGGAATAACCAACTACTCTAATTGTATTTGAAGCCTGCTTCACAAGATTTCATGCCCAGTATTGTAAATCCAGTCAAAAGAAGGCTAAGAGGTCTCAAGTTCTAGGGGGAATTTAATTCTGTTGTTTAGCTAAACTGTCCTGAGTGCAAGCTGCCTTCCGAATACTTATGTTTTTACCCACAGAAAATGGTACTCCCAGCTTTAATCAGAGAATGCCTTCCTGTTAATGAATAGTAATAAATACACAGACACATTAATCCCTACGATGTTAAGAATATGTAATTGGTTGCTTAACCCTAAAGAGAAACAACCTCAGGGGTTGGGGATTTAGCTCAGTGGTAGAGCGCTTGCCTAGCACGCGCAAGGCCCTGGGTTTGGTCCCCAGCTCTGAAAAAAAAAAAAAAGAGAGAGAAACAACCTCACTGAAACCTCTTGGCACAATTCAGAAAGAGGGACAGAAATAATATAAGAGTGAATAGGGAGATGGGCTATGAAATGCTGCCTCTGGGGATGGCATATCTAATACAGCCATAAACTCACAGTAGCTGAGGCTACATAAAACTTTCAACAATCAAACATGGAAGGGGGGACTAGCTTATGGAGCTTTCCTTCTGCATGACTGCCTCCCATGGACTCTGAGGGAGGTGTGGTCATTACCTTTTGTTATATATACACTGAGGAGGTCACCAGGTTTCAATAGATAGTTCAAAACCAATGTCACCCCTGGAATTAAACATGCCACTCAAAACAGCAGTCACCACAAAACCACAAAAGATCTTAAGTTTATATGGGAGCCTATAAAGAAGAAAGGAAGTAATAGAGACATGAGGGAAATTGGAGGGGAGGGACTATAATCAGAATGCACCTCATACACACATATGTACATATATGTATATATACATGCGTGTGCATGTACGTGTGTGTGTGTGTGTGTGTGTGTGTGTGTGTGTGTGTGTGTGTGATATTGTAAAAGGCAAACTCACTTGCCAATATCCTCTTGGCGCCGGGACTTCTTTATTACCTCCGCTTTCCATGCTGATATTTGATATGGTCTTGGGTCCTTTGGGACTTGTATAGTCATTGTGAACTGTTGCTAAACGACAACTCCCGGGAGGAAGGGAGTCCGTTTTCCTTAAGAAAGTTGTGTCTGGTAAGTCAACTACGCTCCAGTGGAATGGAGGTCTAAGAATGTATGGCCAGGAAATAGTTAGACTTAATGGGTGAGAAAGCAGGGGACATAAATGTGGGTAACAGGGAAATAGGGGTATTTCGGTGTGGTAGCTGGTATGAGAATTATCAAAATAATTAGGAGGACTAATTTTATAGAGTAGGGATAGGCTTAAATGCACATAAAAATTATGAAGGAATGATACTTTTCTCATAAGTTTAACTAAGTCCTAGATATTTAATTTGTCAAAGAAAAGGTAACATGGTAATGCTAAAATATATGCCCCTCCTAATTTAAACTGAATGTGAAAAAGAGATTAACTTTTTGGAAAAACAATAGCTTATGAAATTATTACGGAGTCATTTTTTACTATCCTTTCTTGACCTTATTCTTCCAAGGAATTTTTTTTATTAAAACATAGCATGTTTATTCTGTAAAGAGGTATTGAATCAATATTGTTTCTCAATGTATTCACATATCTCCATTTGTAGAAAGAAGTGGAGTTATCCAAGTTGAAAAATTGGGATATAATGTGATCTACTGACTTATCAAGGAGAAAAATTATTAATGTACATATCAAAGGTCACTGGGGAAGAGAGGGAAGGCTCCAGTATTCTCAGAATGAAATGTCTTCGTGATTCACTGTGAACTGAAGCAACTCCTGGAGGAAAATTTGTCAGGACAATCAGGACCTTTCTCAACTTTCTGTAACAGTGACTCCACTTGAAGGAATTACAGATAAATATAGAACAATGACAACATCAATATCCTGTTAATTCTACTGCAATCCTTAAACAATTTAATGTTGTACTTTTAGTACCTTTTTAAGTTTAATTTTTCATTATTTTAATATTAGAGAAATGTATTAATTCTTTTAAGGTTTATTTATTTTTATTTATATTTATTTTATGTATATAAGTATGCTGTCTTCATATACACCCAAAAATGCGCATTGGATCCCACTACAGATGGTAGTGAGCCACCACATGGTTGCTAGGAGTTCAACTCAGGACTTCTGGAAAAGTAACTGACCCATCTCTCCAGCCCAGACATTAATTCTTAATCAGCAAATAAATATAATATATATTATTCTCTAAAATATAAGAATATCCCTAGATTTTAGTAATTCTTGGAGAATTTTGTAAACTGTATTTTGATCATATTTACCCCATCTCTACTCCTCTATTCCTCTTCCCCACCCACTCAACCTTGTGTTCTCACTGCTTAGAATACATCTAGTAGATGCAAATCTGGCAAATTTAGTTTGCATTACTCATAAACTCTTGGGGGTGTGGCCCTCACTGAAGCATTGTTGATGTGGAATTTTTAGTTCGTGTAAGTCACATATAATGAATAGTCAAGGGATAAGTATTCTTATTGTCTCTGTAACCTTTTCGGCAGGGAAATTCCTTTAATTATTCCTGTGGCTATGATAGAAAGGTTTTCTATTATACAAAACAGAATTTGATACAAGGGCAAATAACAGGAAGATGCTGTGCAGGCTTAAACTACAGTCCAGCCTCGGCGTGAAGCTGGATCCTTTAGATCCAGCTCTGATGCAAGTCTTCCTCCTTGGAACAGTTCTCTTTTTAATACTTAGAGTGTGGATGCTACCCCTTTTTGTCTTTTTATATCTAACAGTCTCATACCATCAATTTTGAGTTCATCCTAATAAAACTAAACTTGAAGTTAACGCAATTGGGTTTAAGAAATCAAGTACTTTTTGGTTTCTATGTTTGCTGGTCTTAGGAGGTGAAGGAATGTCTGTGACTAATCAAAACTTTCTTATATTTAGCAGTGACATCATTATATTGCAAACCGAAGACATGTTTATTCACTTAAGGAATACTTCGCGGAGTTGATAACCTTATGCTGTACATTGAAACATGTGAAATCCCACATGGAGCACTGGGTTGAAAATAGTTATGTACTCAGTGCATCTTAAGTGAAAGATACCGTATTCCACCATTGAAAGTTTTATGAGGCCATTAAAATATAAAGTATTGTTTTATTTTTAGACCAGAATGCCTACATTTTATGTTAGCTAAAAGGAAAAAGAAGAGAAGCTATAGAAAAAATATTTCCTCAGAAGATGATGCAAATTCCAAAGATTGTTTATGTTAAAAAATTGTGTTTCAGTCATTTCTACTCACATGAAATTCTGTACTAATATATGCTCTTATTTAATGAGGGGTAGGAAAATGTGTTCACTCATCAACTGTGTGTGGCCTTATCAGTGTATGCAGTGTCATTCCAGAGAATGTCTGTAACCCATTGCTGTGAAGCTATGAGCCGTGAGCTTCACATAGTCTTAAAAGTTGAGGACACTTACTGTCTCTTAAATAAGAGTCATAACTCTTTGAGGAAAAAACTTGCCAGTAAAATAACCCAGTTGCTGCGGACACATTGGTATTTGGCAGACAGGTTTCAACTCCCCACAGCTCTGTCCACCACCACCCTCCTCTTGACACTGATGCTACCGGAATTGGATCAGTTGCTCTCAAGTTCTAATAATCCATCATTGGGAGATTGCAACACTTATTCTGTATTCATTCCACTGTAGCATAAATGAAGCCAAGGGATGATAAGAGCCGTGAATCCCTACCAGATTCTCTTGAAGCATGCAGTTAGTAAAATTCTGAATGATCATGGTGCTGAATCTAATCTTACTTATGTTGGGGCTGCTTGCTTTGAAGGAGGCTGTCATGCACTGTGATGATATATTTAAAAGAAATGGTTTGTTCTGAATTTTGAGACATATTTTCAATTTAAAAGAAAGTAGTCTCCCAGCCTGCATGGGTTTTACATGTATGAAAACCATTTGATCCAAGATGGGCAGAGTTTTGGAACAAAAATCACAGTGTGACTGCCAGAGGATATCAAGTGGGAACTCACAGGAGGCCATGAAGCCAGTGCTTACTACAAAAGATGACCAGCTCCCTTCAGCAGCAAGGAGCAGAGATCCTAAGGGGCCTGGCAGCCCTGTAACACTTTCACTCCCTGTGTTAGTTGTTTGCTGTCAGAGAGTCTCACACACAGAGAGATCACCTGCACTTCTAAATGAAAATTTCCAAGGCCTACAGTCACAAATCTATAGGTAAAGACATACTGTGTATTTAAGAATTCTAGCAAACATGGGATTCAGACAGAAGGAAGGTTTATTGTGTATCCCTTCTTCCACATTCTTAGGAATTTTTCTAATATCTTTTTCTATAGACAATTTAGGAATATAATCTGAAAATCCAACTATATGGCAATTGTTTCAAAAATAATACAAACATTGTTTGCACCTGATTAATTTCATTCCCTCCATTTTCTGTGTCTTTTTCCCTCTTTCCCTCCTTTAAGTATTCTAGGATATTCAAGATTATACTAATATAATGAGGCTTCTTCAGGATGCCAATAGAGTTCTTTTCATTAAAACAATAACTTACCACCTCCCACTGTGTGTATATGAGTATGTGTGTGTGTGTGTGTGTGTGTGTGTGTGTGTGTTGTGTTATGTTGTATATGGTATACCATGCCATACTTGTGGTGGTTAGAGGACACTTTTCTGGAGTCAGTCCTCTCATTCCACATTTTCTTGAGTTTCAAGGGTCTAACTCACATGTCTATTCTTGTAAGGCAAGGGCTTTACAGGATGAACCATCGTGTAGTTAAGAACTCCTGATAGGGTTCTTAATGAGGAAACAGTCTCTGACTCATTTGGTCACTGAAATATTCTTGAACAATGTATTGACTATGTTGAATGGGGCCTTACCTCTGGTGTACACAAATCCACAGACATAAAAATACTTCCTAAATTTTAACCCTGTATTCCACAGAACAGGTAAAGAAAACTTGTATAGCTGAAGTTAAAACTCCAATACTCTAACTTAATAGATGATTTTAGGAGGGAGTTCATAAGTGGTCAAGATTTCAAGGCTCATGAAGTTTTTACAAGAGGAAAAGTGTACTGTTGGAAGTTGGACCAGAAGCCATTGGTAATACATTCTGGTGAAGTTTTGGCTGTTCTACTTTTGTTGTAGAAACTTGAATGCAGGTGAAGTAAAATGCAATGGAATAAATTCTGTTTGGGGACAGTATAACATCTGAGCCTGGCACAATTATTACTTTCTGCTCTTGGTCAGATTTATAAAAATAAGAACAAAGGGTTTGAAATGTGTAGCTTGAAGAGGAAAGTAGCTTGAAAACAATGTTGTGAGCAGGGCAGGTAAAGACAAGCAAATTATAATTATTGAACATACTAACTTGATTAAGAAACCTTACACTTAGCACTGAGATGTATTTAAGGAGGATGTATTTAATGGAGAGCACTTTAAAGCTCTAGCTCAAAACATGTTAATGTATCTGTAAAGAAAGAACCTGACTCAAACTGATACTGAAGGAGGTTCCTGCTCAAAGACAACTACCTACGGCTGATAGGCACACACAGCGAAGGCACACAGAGAGAAGCATCATATCCGTGGTAGCCAGGGGTTATACTTCATCTGGAGTTTCCTGCTTATGCTGCCATCCTCCATGCTGTACTGGTTTTCCAGCATCTTTGCAGGCAGGCAAAATAAGAGATCGATGTCAGGTCATGGAAGAGCCACGGTTCCAGACAACAGTTGAGGAAAGGCAATATGCTAAAGGATTAGAGTGCCTGCATGGACCTTCTGAGTACTCTGTTGGGTTGGGGATTTAGCTCAGTGGTAGAGCGCTTGCCTAGGAAGCGCAAGGCCCTGGGTTCGGTCCCCAGCTCCGAAGAAAAAACAAACAAACAAACAAAAACTGAGTACTCTGTTTATGCTATCTGCGCACAGGAAGCCTAACTTGTATAGAAACTCAAGTGTATTGTAGATGCTGGGAACATGGGGTACTTGTCAGGAGTAGATGAAGACTTGGAGTTGAGACAGTGGCTATATACCCCAGAGGCAACACAGCTTCATGAGTAGAGCTACCTAAGCCTGGCGAAACTCAGTAGCTGCCCCAGGTACTGGTCAGGAACCTGCTTTGCTTGGCCTCATCTTAACTTTCTATGTACTCGTTATTCCTGTTTACATACCATGCCATTGCATTTTCTACATGTGTAACCTGAGTTTTAATATTTACAGGGGAATATAGTTAAGACATTGACTTAAGGGCTGGAGAGATGGCTCAGTGGTTAAGAGCACCAACTGCTCTTCCCGAGGTCCTGAGTTCAATTCCCAGCAACCACATGGTGGCTCACAACCATCTGTAATGGGGTTGGGTGTGTCTGAAGACAGCTACAGTGTGCTTATATACATTAAGTAAAGACATTGACTTAAGTCTTATAAGAGACAATGAGCTTTAGAGCCACATAGAGCATTAAGACTTCGGAATGCATTAAGATGGGCTAGATGGATTATGTCCCATGAGATTACCATGTGTCTTCGTGTTCCAACACTGACTATTTTGACTTCAGAGTGATGTGATCGGGTGTCAAGATGACAAGAGGTGTACTTGACGTAGTTATATTTCATTGCCAGTGTGACAGGATATGGTGAAGGCCTTTCCAGGAAGGTTCACCTTAACATGGTGGTATTGTCTTGTTTGATGAGGGTCCATACTGAATCGGGAGTCTGGAGTAGGAAGAACTCTGATGAGTGCCAGAGTTCCCTTCCTCTGTTTTCAGATTCACTTCGTGTGAATGAGCAGTTTCGCTTTTCTCTTCTCAAAGCTATGAGCCATTTCCTTTAGCATGTTTTTCCGCCCATGGTGGAACCTTAAGGAACAAGCCACAATGGACAATACATCTTAAGTCTCTTCTCATCCTTCCTAAGGTTTCAGTGATGAGTGAGCTTCCCACGCACACACTCTCACACCACAGGAATTTAGTACAAACTTTAATAAGAGTTAATACCCTACAATTAGTGCTGTGTAGTACTACGTAAGGATTCCAACTCAGGACACTTTCATCATATACATACATACATGATGCATATACGTGTGTATATACTAATGCTTTCAAAGATAAAGGGACATTAGCATTTATTTCTACTGATCTGTGTTCAGAAAATATTTATTAAATTGAAAAAAACAAACTTTTCAGTGCTAATCAGTACTAGTTTGAGACTAGGAGTTGGCAAAAAGTGCAAATGTTTCGCGCCCTCTGCAGGACAGATGACACCTCACCAATTTGGTTTGACTATCAGAAAGCTTCATTTCCTCACTGTCTAACATGACCAGATTTTACCAGTGTGGAGAAAGCTAAGCTCAAATGCTGGCCTGATATGTTGCAAGCATCAACGATAACTCAGAAGTAAAGAGTGTAAGTGAATATGCTGGATATTTGTTTGATTGTTCAAGTTTAAAATGAAAGTGTTCTACAAAAAAGTTAGTTGATCCCTTTTTTGTAATTTTATTTCTTTTCTTGCGTGTCTATGTATGCATGCGTGTACACATGTCTTCACTTGTGTAACATATGCTTGTGTGAAGGTGGAGGCCTGAGATTTGATGTTGGAAAATGTCAACTGTTCTTCCATCCTTTCATCTTTTTTCTTCCTTTCCTTTTTTGGGGGGGTGGGGGAGGTAGGGTCTCATATCAAACCTAGATCTCATAGATGTGGCGAGTTTCCAATTGTTCAGGGGATCACCTGGCTCTTTCTTTTGAGGCTGTAAGTAAAGAGACCCACAACACTCACTCAGCTTTTCCGAACGTTCTGGGAACCCAAGCTCCTCTTGTATGCTTAGGGAGTTCTTTATTCCCCGGCCATAGTTAATTACTTTGTAAGGTCAACCTGAGGTGTTTTGCTTCTCATCGGGTAGTAATTATTATTTGATGAACAAATCCCTGTAAATGTTGCCAGAAACTTTGCAAACTGTGACTCACTTGCTTTGTGCACAGAAACAACTGGGCACTAGAGCAGAGCGTAGTTGACACTCCTAGCTTGTCATTATTCTTACTGTTTACTTCTGTCGTTTCCTGAGGTGCTAATGTGCCTGCAAAATTCCTTGTTTCTCAGCTTCTCTTAGGATAATGTATCACAATAAGGGCATTTCTACCTCTGTAGAACTCATTGGTGAAGCTGGGAAGAGCGTAAAGGGAGCAGATGGAGGCACACGTTCCTATTCTGTCTGACCTTCCTTTATGCATTTCCCCCGTCTGGCTTGGGTATACGATATCTAGCATGCCTCCATGCCTCCACCGTCAGATCTGGATGAAGAAAGCTGTGAATGGCATTGGGTGGCATCTGGAATAGGCATTCGTTCCAGACTTCTTGGAGTTGTTGCATCATCTCTGGATGGCTTAGATTTTGGTTTCCCATTATATAAAACCCTGTGTGCTGACAGCAGTGTTATTTGATTTTTCTGAGTGAGAGAGAGAGAGAGAGAGAGAGAGAGAGAGAGAGAGAGAGAATCTGTGTGCCTTTGTACATGGGTGTATGTCTCTCTGTGTGTGTCTGTGTGTCTCTGTATGTGAGTGTTGTATGTGTGTATGTGTGTGCATTTGTTTGTGTGTCTGCCTGTCTTGGTTTATGTCTCTGTGCATGTCTGTCTTTGTCTATCTGTCTGTCTGTCTGTCTGTCTGTCTGTCTCTGTGTGTGTGTGTGTGTGTGTGTGTGTGTGTCCTCTGTGAATGTGTGCAATTTAAGACATTTTCAACCGTTACAATTTAAAGAAGACCGTGAAGATCCTGATATCCCCCCTCTTCACAGCAGTCTCTGTAGCATGATGTAATCAGCATTTTTCAGAGCAGAGAGGAAAGGCTTCAAGTTAGCACGGAGCCATCTGATATAATTAGGCTGCCTCATTTGTAGAGAGAAAGCATGTGACTTCAATATAAGTGGAATGAACTTCATAGATCTATGTTTGTCTGGAGAGGATTGTATCTCCTGGCAAATGCTTGATACTTGCCATGTAGGTGTATCCTTCATATTTGTAGGGATCATTGTACATTTAAAAAATCTTCCTTTAATGGCAAACTTCCTATGTTATTAAATGGTTTTATCAACCATTCAATGTCTTAAAATATATTGCCATAAGCAGTAAAAGTTCTAAGGTTATCCTTATCTGGATTTAACTTAACATTACTGGTTGTGCTGTCTGTACAGCACATTTAATTAGGTTTGGGATATATTGGCAGTTTAGTTAGTTAATCAAAAATTATTAGATTGAGATTTTATAGAGACGGGGCTAGCTTTCTCTACCACAGATGGGTGTTTACATTATATATTACATATATTACATTATGCCTAATATGCACCCTTGAGATACTAAATAGTGGAGCTCTAATTAACAGGAAACACGCAGTAGCTTCATGCTGCCCATTCACACATGTTTTGTATTCCTCATGTTCATCTTGTAAATACTTCTACTCATACAGTTTGTAAGTGACCGCAGACCTAGAATGCTGTAATCTACATCTGTACACCAGGCTTCCTCCACTGGTTTCTGTGGAGTTATTCTCATCCATGTCTAGCACTGTTACAACCTTCTGCTTTTGGTGATATATAAGGATCAAATGACAGCCTGAGACCATCAGAGGAAAAGTGGTCTGTCATCTTGGACTCTCACACATCCCGCTTGGATGCAGTTACATAGTAGGAAGTCTGTGATGTTGGTGAAGATGTTTTGGTTCGTGTCTGAAGTGAGACAAGAAAGGGTGGGTGACAAATACTTCCTCATTGAGGATTTCCGTATTGATAATTCCTTCCATTCCCAGTGTTAATCACTGTGACATTTAACAGGATTTAGCCAGGAGGTTTAGATTTGGAAAAGCAGCCTCTCATCCACTTTAGGCTACTGATGGCTGGTGTATTTTCCCTGTCTTCTGGTGAAACTGCGGTGTTACACTCTGGTACTCTAGAAATAGCAGGAGCGTAATGTGGACTGCAGTTTGTCAGGTGAATAGCAAGCAGCTCAGCGTGTATTGTACAAATTCAATCAGATAATTTCACTAACACAGAGCAAGTAATTTTTATTTTATTTTTTAAATTAGCCTGCAAAGTATTAGGTATCTTGACATTTTCAAATATTAATTTCCAAATAATCACTCCTCTCTCCATCCTTCCTCTTGCCTCCCACTCGAATCCCAGTTTCATGGTTTTTTTTTTTCCTTTTCTTGTCTATCTGGTGTCCTTTTGTACCCCTCCGCCTTCGCAATACTTGTTACCCTCGCTTGATTCTTTTCTAGTTCTTTGAACCTTTACCAGTGATTATAGCATTTCCATATGTGCATATAAACATATCTGTATCTGTATCTGTCTATGTATAAGGATTATACACTATGGTTCATATGTGAGAGAGAACATGTAGTTTAAACTGGAACTTTGTATGCTGATAAAGTACTGTTCTATAACTTGTCATCCTTAGCGGCCTACCAGGGTTTCAAGTTGTTTCACAGACATAGTCTCCCAGGTGGACATGCTGGTTGCAGGCATGCAGGTGAGCTGATTACTTCTCGTCATGCTGTCTTCTAAGTGTGTGTTCGGAGTAGTGTAGCAGGTAGGCCTAACAGCTTCAAAGCCATCCCAAATGGGGCTAATCTATAAATGTCAATCAAATAGCCTTTATGGTAACACAGACAGAACTGGGTAGATACCAGTTGTAGTGTAATTGAGCTTGTCACTAAAGACTGGCCTGACTTTTGTCATGAACTCATTCTGACTTAGTGTTAATTTCTTACCTGCAAAGAGACAAGAACAATTTGCCTCTAAAGAGGTGATATTTATGAGCATAGTATTTATGAATGGCAGAACACTCTGGGCTCTTCAAAGCCATTTAAGTAATAAATAATAGCATTTTGTGTGTTTCGAAGGAGCTTGCTAATATACGTTAGAATACAGCTCGTAATGGAAGTCTGATGAATAGATAGGTCTCAACAGTTGGAACTGCACCCCAGTGGAAATTGCTAAAATGAAAAATTACTGTCTGGCAGGCTTATCATTGTGCCACAGAGCCTGCTATCTGTGGTGGTTTATTTTGCACTTCTTATCATATGTAGGAAAGGATGCTGATGCCCCGTGAAATGCCATCTGGATCCACATATTGGATGTGAGACATGATGTTACCATTTTTTTAAGAGGCAGCTTTGCACCTACCAGACTAGCGAGAGGGAATGCAGTAGTTGGGGATGGCATGGAGAAGTTTGCAAAGGAGACACTCAGATGAATGAAGTCGACTCTATAGTCCCCAAATGGTACTACCCAATTCATCCCTGCTTATGGCACACCTCCAAAAAGAAACAATCACGTTGTATCTTATTTTCCAATGATAGGGTAAGGTTGTTAAGAAAGGAATGGTGGGCTAAGAAAGAGGAGGCTCAGATTATGTCCCACACCTGGTCCACAATGACCATGTGATTGAGATCAGCTCCTATGTAAAATCTGTGGCTCCCTTTTTAATCATCTACTAACGTGGATACGATGTGGTTGGGAAGGCAGGGCAGCCTTGCATTGTAGTCTGGTTGTCAGTTTTACTGTCTTAAAACGTGACCTACTGCATATTAAAGGTAGACCCGTCCTGAAGCTTCACAAACACATGGTCCCAGGAACATAGCATAAGAGGATAATGGATCAGAGGATGCACAGCTGGACAGTGAGCTCCGGCGTTACAGCTGCTTTGGGCTAGCTGATTATCTCCCTAACGGCAAAGTACTTGGGAAAACTCAAGTGTAATTACAAGCTGGCATAGCTTTCATGGAAAGCTTAAGAAGTTGAATGCTGTCAGTCTTACACATGTGAACCTGTCCAGATAAAATTCCTGTCATTAGAAACAAAGGGAACGCATCCACAGCCTTCCTTTGGACTGTGTTTCTGAAAGTGTTCCGTTTCTGATACTTGTGCATGCTTCTGCTCCTGACTCTTCTTCCGGTCTGTTCTCATTGGTTGTCAGCTTTGCATGTCTGGCAGCCATTTTTAGCTCTTTGAAAGGATTTCCCTTATCTTTCTCTCTGATCTATACACAGTGATATTATAATTTAATTTTCAGAAGAAAAATTTTTTATCTCTTTCGTTTCTAAGTCACTGGCAAAACTTTTCAATAATCCCTTCTCTTGCCCTCACTGCATGTAGTAGGTTAATTTCAATATCTACAGGGCTCACATTCAGGGCAAGTCCTACTGAATTTATTTATATTGGGACTTAATGTTTTAGAGGCAATTATACTTCTCGTTTCAGTCTCATCTAGAGGGATAAATTACTTAATTCCTTTGAAAGCCGCAGAGGTGAAATGCCATCTTTTAAAAGTGTGTGTTAGCACTGACGTGTGTGAATATGTGTGTGTGTGTGTGTGTGTGTATGTGTGTTCTAAGTTCACATGTACTGTGTTGCTCTGCACTCCCGTTGTTAGTCTTTGCCATGAGCACATTTCCCATCTTACCACCTCGCTGGCATAGGGTCTTTCTAATACACTGAGGCAACAACATACATAGACACAGCACTAGAGGATTGACTCTAGATAAGGCGTTCCTGACAACATAGAAAACTGGGCAAATTTTCCCTTCCTCGAGACACTCTCAGAGTGGAAAGCTGGTGTCCGGGTGTGAGGGAAACCTGTCTGTGTCTTTAAACTTCACTGTGAATACACTCAGACTTGTGACTCAGTCCAGCAGTTAGGTAATGTTTTATTAGAGTAGTTAGGGACAGCAAGAATTTGGAAAGCAGTTAATGACATTTCACAATCATTCCTAGCCCCGCTACACTGACTGAGCACTACCTGACGTTCAGGCATCTGCTGACCAGATTTGCTGGCTTCCCTGTGGTTCATGGAGGCCTGTTCCGTTTACCACATTTCCCTCTAGCTACATGGATAGCATCCATCCTCCATCTACTGCCCTTAACTTGTTTATGAGGCATAACTTTCCATTTCCCTCTAGCTTTAAGCATCAGGTTTTGAGGGCTGGCTCCTGCTGATTGAATACAAAAAGGATCACAGAGGCCTGGCAGTCGTTCTGCTCCTAGCTAGAAAAACGTCAGCAACCATAGCAAAGAGAGGAATTATGAGTGAAGCCAAGGTATCTCACACAGCACCTCTAGGTGGGAGTCTCTTGCTGTAGGAAATGATCTTCAGATTATTGTTCATTTGTAAAAGAAAGAAGATTTGATGTTGTGGGGTGGGAGAGATGGTTTTCTGTCTGCAAAAATAGACTAATGGATGAACAAACCAAGATATAAACACAACGCAATATGACTGTTAGAATCAAGCTTAGTCTTGTGATGGGAACATGGCATTTGGAATGACAGTCTCAGTCAAAAGTGCCATTCCCATTAAAATGTGTGCTGCTTGGCTTTGCTTTGACCACTGTGAAAACACCCCTTTGAAATGTAGGTAACTCGGCTCTTTGCCTTGTGTGACTTCAAGGACATTCAGATGACTCTAAACTAACTTCTGATTGAAAGCTCTCACTGCTCATCTTTCCAGTGTTGTTCCTTGCTTAGTAGTCCTTGGCATACTCACTCCCTGCCACTTCTCAGAGATTTCATACACCAGCACTCAGTCTGCTTGGGATTCTGTCTCTGTCTTCACTCCTATCTGCTTCTCTCACCAGTTCTCCCCACAACACCTACAATTTCTTCCCTGTGTTCTATTTTTCATATGCCTGCCATCATTTGTATTAACCTACAGACTCATAGTTTTATTTAATATTCCATTTGATAACAGGGTTTATAAGTCGAGAGATCACATGTTTTATATCATAAGTCCATCACTTAGCATCTTTTTTTTAAATTTGGTATTAGTAAGCACCAATATAAGTTACTCATGAATATACAGTGAAGACTGACCTATGATTCAGTTTCAGTGGACCCTTTTCGCTGTGCAATTGCAATGATTGGCATTTGGGATGTTTGCATATTAAGCAAATCAAAGTGTTTAACTCATGCTGAGTCAGGTTGCAGCTCTTTCTAAACATGCTGCAAAGGATTATCAATGTATTTTCTTTAGATGCTTAATATTCACATATGTCATATATTTTCTAGACATAGTTCTTGTGTATTAGTCAATCTTGATGTTTTAATTAACAGAACATATTAGTCTATCTCATTTTCCATTGAGGTCCCTTTCTAAATGACTGCATTTTATAAATTACTCAAATTTTGGTTTGTCCTTAATTATATTAACATATAAACTGATTGTTAACATGGGCAGTGAGACCATTGCACATGGTGCTGTAGGGGAAGTTGTTTCTTAGTTGACCTCCATTAATACCAGTTTTTTACTAAAACTTTACCTCTCTTCCTAAAAACAGAACTGAATAGCATTTTCTATGAGTCTTTGATAGAATCTACACATATGTGATATCGATTCAAGTAATAGTCATAGCATAGCATCTTTTCTTTTCTCTCTTTTTTTGTTCCTTTGAGACAGGATTTCTCTGTGTGACCCTTCATGTCCTGGAGCTCACTCTGTAGACCAGGCTGGCCTTGGAATCACAGAGATCTGCCTGCCTCCACCTCTCAAGTTCTTGGATTAAAGGTGTGTGGCACCAGCATTTTCCTTATTATCAGTATTAACATATGCCATTAAATAGAAAGGCATAAAGTATGTTGTGTGAATTGGGATAGCTTACTAGATGGCATAAATTGTATTTACTCTGTAATCTTTTTCCTGAGCAATGTATTGCCAATATTTCCTTCTCAGGCTAACATCAGGAATTTTTCTCTGTCAAGAATTTGGAATGGGTAAGATTTACTTCTCTAAGACTTCCTTGCCAGCTGCTTCTCTAGCGTGTCCCCATACCCAATTCTGTCATTAATTAAAGTAAAAGTTTTTTTTATAATATACTCAGGAGAGAAGCAAACATACATTAGCAATTCTAACATGTTTATATTTTGTTTACAATCTTCATAGCTTTAATATCTGTATAATAGTAAGTCTGAAAGCAAACCAGGCCCTACATGGATGGATGCTTTGCTTTTCACACGCAATTACTGACCAAAATGCAATGGTGCATTCCAGCTGCATGTTTTCAAAACTGTGTTGGTGGGAGTGAGTGGAATTCCAAGTATTGTGGGCCTTCAGAAGGCAGGGGTGTTTTCCCCTGTAGACTAATGACAATTCTTCTGTGGCAAGGAAAGCTGGTGGCTTCAGAACCTGCTGCTTTATTTCCTGTTTTAGCAATTTCCATATGGCTCCTGTGGTACCTACCAGTGGGGTTTGCCAGGCAGGCCAACTGCATTGCCTGTGGCATTTTGAATATCCTGCTGTGTTTGTATCCCAACCAAGAACAATTTCTATTGTTAGCAAGCTCTGAGAGAAATACCCACAAGGTAAATACAGGCCAAAGAGAAGGCTGCTCTGGGATTTCCCTGAGTCAGAGTTAAAAATTGGTGGAAAGAAATACTTGGCAGTGTGAGCTTTCACAGCGCTGTGCTGGGATAGTGGGGGCGGGTGGGGAGTGAGATGTTATGATTGAGAACCTAGTGAGACGCATGTGCTTGACATGAATCCTTTTGAAAAACCTGTTTTTCCTCATTGTAGCATATTAATTTTAATATTTTGTATATTTTAGTATGCAACCTATTACAGAATAAAAAGTATAACCCTTCAAAATATTACAGTCAGAGGGATAAGTCTGTTCTGACCATATAACAAACAGTCAGTAATGGGGCGCTCTTCTTTTCTGGCCCTCATTCCCACTCACTGCAAATTTAAATATGATAAATGCTTTCGCCTACATTGTTCCTGATACATTTAGAGCATATTTCACATACACAAGTGGATTTACATGAAATGAATAATTGTCTTTAAAAGACGTGTATATGTATTATACACATATGTGTATATTTACATATATGTGACATTAACATACATATACATACATGGACAACAAGATTTGATAGTGGAAAAATATCTCCACACAATATCTAGGATTAAAAAATAAGTTATGAGGTTGCCTTTCTATCAAAACTTAACTAGGGTATTCAGAGTTTGCAATCTGGCAAGAAAAGCACTCCAGGATGTCTACTGTGAATGCTCAGGATAGAATTCCCAAACTAATTGTGGCTTCTTTGACTCTATCATTCTCTCTATACTGGGGTGCACAGAGAGAAACTTCTGGGGATGCCTGCCTGACTGGAAACTGTCAAGAGCAGGGGACGTGGGAGTTAGTTTCAGTCACTGCTCTTGGTGTGGCATTTTCACATCTGACCTCCAGAACACCAGTAAGGAACCCCTAGACTCTGTGAAGCTGAGAACCTGTACAATGTTTTAGCACATTTACATGTGGAATAAATAAACCTGGTATTGCAAAAAGGTATGTCTCATCGCAATGAGTGATGCATACTTTCTAAGCTGAAGGATTTGCTGTTCAACTGCCTACTGGGAAGCATTTCTCTCTGCTCTCAGGTATGTAAGAGCCATAGAAAGTTATATGTCTTGTTTCCAGCCTTCTTTTTTTTAACTTTGTCCTGGCTTGTGTAATCTTTAAAAATATTTATTTATTTATTTTATTAAACTTTTAATTTATTCTTCTCTCATACATTATATCCCTACATCGGTTCCCCCTCCTTCCCTCCTCCCAGCCCCTCCCTCTCTACCTTCTTTCTCCTGCACATCTACCTCTCCTCCTTTCCCTTCATAAAAGAGCAGGCCTTCCAAGAATATCAACTAGACATGACATATCAAGTTGCAATAGGACTAGGTTCATTCCCTCATATCAAGGCTGGATGAGGCAACCCAGTAGAAGGAGAAGGATCCCCAAAGCAGGCAAAAGAGTCAGAGACAGCAACCACTCCTACTGTGAGCAGTCCTTCAAGATCACCAAACTACACAACCATAACATATATGCAGAGGACCCATTTCAGACCCATTCATGCAGCCTTATATTCTTAGTTTTAAATTTTTATGTTGAAATGGAGTGAGGATTCATACTTCCAAGGCAGCTTATGGATGAAATGAGAAGGTATTTATTAAACATTCAGATAAATGTGTGATAAAGATATGGAAATTTTTATTAAGTTTGAAGTTACACCAGCATACATGATTTTTCTGACTGTAGTCCTTCTTGCACTCTGGTTTGTTCAACTTTAATAATTAATAGCTTTATTTAATTCATGAGTAGATAGGTATTATCAGTTATGTAGGATGACTGCAAGACTGGAATTGTGAGAGCTCTGGGGCCCTTGAGAAAGGTGATCGTGATGGGCCTTCCCTATGGGATTCAGTAACAGCATTGGCATTGCTTTTACTAAAAAGAATCATAATCCCGTGACCCTTACAGAGCTCACTTTGTATAGCAAGATAACTGTGAACTGAAACCAGTTCCTCATTAAACTCAGTACACAGCCTGGGACTTGGGTCTGGTATTTGCCTCTCATTGTTAACATCAAAGTTTTTTCTTCTGGAGAAGTGGCCTTTTTGCATCTTTTTGAATAAGAAGTGAATTTCAGGTTTCTTTTCTTGACTGTAGTTTATAAAATTAGTGCATTTGGCATAGTGGATAGGAATAGAAGCAATGAGTATCATTTTTATATTCTGTTCTGAAACAATAAAAGTGACATTATCTGGCCTTTACATTTTACACAGCCTAAGTTCTGGATGAAATGGCTGTGTTGGAGTGGTCATCAGGGAGTCTCTGCATGGATGTCTCTGCAACAAACTTTTTTTAAATTATTTTTTCCATCTTTATTAAATTGGGTATTTCTTATTTACATTTCAAATGTTATTCCCTTTCCTGGTTTCCAGGCCAACATCCCCGAGCCCCTCCACCTCCCCTTCTATATGGGTGTTCCCCTCCCCATTACCGCCCTCCCCTAAAGAATCCCGATCACTGGGGGTCCAGCCTTGGCAGGACCAAAGGCTCCCCCTTCCACTGGTGCCCTTACTAGGCTATTCATTGCTACCTATGAGGTTGGAGCCCAGGGTCAGTCCATGTATAGTCTTTGGGTAGTGGCTTAGTCCCTGGAAGCTCTGGTTGGTTGGCATTGTTCTTCATATTGGGTCTCAAGCCCTTCAAGCTCTTTCAGTCCTTTCTCTGATTCCTTCAACGGGGGTCCCATTCTTACTTCAGTGGTTTGCTGCTGCCATTCACCTATGTATTTGCCATATTCTGGCTGTGTCTCTCAGGAGATATCTGTATCTGGTTCCTGTCAGCCTGCATTTCTTGCTTTATCCATCTTATCTACTTTGGTGACTGTATATGTATGGGCCAAATGTGGGGCAGGCTCTGAATGGGTGTTCTTTAAGCCTCTGTTCTAAACTTTGCCTCCCTATCCCCTCCTAATGGTATTCTTGTTCCCCTTAAAAGAAGGAATGAAGCATCTGCATTTTGGTCATCTTTCTTGAGTTTCATGTGGTCAGTGTATCTAGGGTAATTCAAGCGTTTGAGCTAATATCCAGTTATCAGTGAGTGCATACCATGTGTGTTTTTCTGTGAATGGGTTACCTTACTCAGGATGATATTTTCAAGTTCCATCTATTTGCCTATGAATTTCATAAAGTCATTGTTTTTGATAGCTGAGTAGTACTCCATTGTGTAGATGTACCACATTTTCTGTATCCATTCCTCTGTTGAAGGGCGTCTGGGTTCTTTCCAGCATCTGGCTTTATTAAATAAGGCTGCTATGAACATAGTGGAGCATGTGTCTTTGTTATATGTTGGGGCATCTTTTGGGTATATGCCCAAGAGAGGTATAGCTGGGTCCTCAGGTAGTGCAATGTCTAATTTTCTGAGGAACCTCCAGACTGATTTCCAGAATGGTTGTACCAGTCTGCAATCCTACCAACAATGGAGGAGTGTTCCTCTTTCTCCACATCCTCGCCAGCATCTGCTGTCACCTGAGTTTTGACCTTAGCCATTCTGACTGTTGTGAGGAGGAATCTCAGGGTTGTTTTGATTTGCATTTCCCTTATGACTAAAGATGTTGAACATTTCTTTAGGTGTTTCTCAGTCATCAGCATTCCTCAGCTCTGAATTCTTTGTTTAGTTCTGAACCCCATTTTTAATAGGGTTATTTGTCTCCCTGCAGTCTAACTTCTTGAGTTCATTGTATATTTTGGATATAAGCCCTCTATCTGTTGTAGGATTGGTAAAGATCTTTTCCCAATCTGTTGGTTGCCATTTTGTCCCAACAATAGTGTGCATTGCCTTACAGAAGCTTTGTAGTTTTATGAGATCCCATTTGTCGATTCTTGATCTTAGAGCATAAGCCATTGGTATTTTGTTCAGGAAATTTTTTTCAGTGCCCATGTATTCAACATTCTTCTCCACTTTTTCTTCTATTAGTTTGAGTGTATCTGGTTTGATGTGGAGGTCCTTTATCCACTTGGACTTAAGCTTTGTACAGGGTGATAAGCATGGATCGATCTGCATTCTTCTATATGCTGACCTCCAGTTAAACCAGCATCATTTACTGAAAATGCTATCTTTTTTCCATTGGATGGTTTTGGCTCCTTTGTCAAAAATCAAGTGACCATAGGTGTGTGGGTTCATTTCTGGGTCTTCTATTCTATTCCATTTGTCTATCTGCCTGTCTCTGTACCAATACCATGCAGTTTTTATCACTATTGCTCTGTAATACTGTTTGAGTTCCAGTAGAGTAATTCCTCCGGAAGTCCTTTTATTGTTGGGGATAGCTTTAGCTATCCTGGGTTTTTTGTTATTCCAGATGAACTTGCCAATTGTTCTGTATAACTCTATGAAGAATTGGATTCGAATTTTGATGGGGATTGCATTGAATCTGTAGATCGCTTTTGGTAAAATGGCCATTTTTTACTACATTAATCCTGCCAATCCATGAGCATGGGAGATCTTTCCATCTTCTGAGATCTTCTTCAATTTCTTTCTACAAAGGCTTGAAGTTCTTATCATACAGATCTTTCACTTTCACAGATACTAAAGTCACACTGAAGTATTTTATATTATTTGGGACTATTATGAAGGGTGTCATTTCACTAATTTCTTTCTCAGCTTTTTTCTCTTTTGTATAGAGGAAGATTACTGATTTATTTGAGTTAATTTTATACCCAGCCACTTTGCTGAAGGTGTTTATCAGGATTAGTAGTTCTCTGGTGGAACTTTTGGGATCACTTAAATATACAACAATATCAGCTGCAAATAGTGATATTTTGACTTCTTCATTTCTAATCTGTATCCCTTTTATCTCCTTTTGTTGTAAGATTGCTCTGCCTCGGACTTTGAGAACTATATTGAATAAGTAGGGAGAGAGTTGACGGCCTTGTATAGTCCCTGATTTTAGTGGGATTGCTTCAAGTTTCTCTCCATTTAGTTTAATATTAGCTTCGGGTTTGCTGCATATGGCTATTACTATGTTTAGGTATGGCCCTTGAATTCCTGTTCTTTCCAGGACTTTTATCATGAAGGGGGGTTGAATTTTGTCAAATGCTTTCTCAGCATCTAATGAAATGATCATGTGGTTTTTATCTTTCAGTTTGTTTATATAGTGGATTACATTGATGGTTGTCCGTATATTAAACAATTTCTGCATACCTGGGATAAAGCCTACTTGATCATGATTGATGATTGTTTTGATGTGTTCTTGGATTTGGTTTGCAAGAATTTTATTGAGTATTATTGTGTCGATATTCATAAGGGAAATTGGTCTGAAGTTCTCTTTCTTTGTTGGGTCTTTGTGTGGTTTAGGTATAAGAGTAATTGTGGCTTCATAGAATGAATTCAGTAGCCCTCCATCTGTTTCAATTTTGTGCAATAATTTGGATAGTATTGGTATGAGGTCTTCTATGAAAATCTGATAGAATTCTGCACTGAACCCGTCTGGACCTGGGCTCTTTTTGGTTGGGAGACTTATAATGACTGCTTCTATTTCTTTAGGAGTTATGGGGTTGTTTACATGGTTTATCTGTTCCTGATTTAACTTCAGTACCTGGTATCTGTCTAGGAAATTGTAGATTTTCTCCTGATTTTCAAGTTTTGTTGAATATAGGCTTTTGTAGTTGTATCTGATGATTTTTTTAAAAAATTTCCTCTGATTCTGTAGTTATGTCTCACTTTTCCTTTCTGATTTTCTTAATTTGGACACACTCTCTGTGTCCTCTGGTTAGTCTGGGTAAGGGTTTCTCTATCTTGTTGATTTTCTCAATGAACCACCTTTTGGTTCTGTTGATTCTTTGTATAGTCCTTTTGGTTTCTACTTGGTTGATTTCAGCTCTGAGTTTGATTATTTCCTGCCTTCTACTCCTCCTGGGTGCATTTGCTTCTTTTCGTTCTAGAGCTTTTAGGTGTGTTGTCAACCTGTTGATATATGCTCTCTCCTGTTTCTGCAGGCACTCAAATCTGTGAGTTTTCCTCTTAGCACAGCTTTCATTGTGTCCCATAAGTTTGGGTATGTTGTACCTTCATTTTCATTAACTTCTAAGAAGTCTTTAATTTCTTTCTTTATTTCTTCCTTGACCAGGTAATCCTTGAGTAGAGCATTGTTCAACTTCCATGTATATGTGGGTGTTCTTCCCTTATTGTCATTGAAGACCAGCTTCTTCAGCCTGTGGTGGTCTGATAGGATGCATGGAATTATTTCTATCTTTCTGTATCTGTTGAGGTCTGTTTTTTTTGCCTGATTATATGGTCAATTTTGGAGAAAGTAGCATGAAGTCATGAGAAGAAAGTATATCTTTTTGTTTTAGGATAGAATGTTCTATAAATATCTGTTCAGTCCATTTGGTTCATAACTTTTGTGAGTCTCTCTATGTCCCTGTTTAATTTCTGTTTCCATGATCTGTCCATTGATGATAATGGGGTGTTGAAATCTCCTACTATTATTGTGTGATGTGCAGTGTGTGCTTTGAACTTTAGTTTCTTTTATGTAGGTAGGTGGCCTTGTATTTGGAGCATAGATATTTAGGTTTGAGGCTTCATCTTGGTGGATTTTTCCTTTGATGAATATGCAGTGTCCTTCCTTATCTTTTTTGATGACTTTGGTTGAAAATTATTTTATTCGATATTAGAATGTCTTCTCTAGCTTGTTTCTTCAGACCATTTGCATGAAAATTGTTTTCCAGCCTTTTACTCTGAGGTATGTCTGTCTTTGTCTCTGAGGTGTGTTTCCTGTAGGCAGCAAAATGCTGGGTCCTCATTATGTATCTAGTTTCATACGCTGTGTCTTTTTATTGGGGAATTGAGTGCATTGATGTTGAGAGATATTAAGGAATAGTTACTGTTGCTTCCTGTTATCTTTGTATTTAGAGGTGAGATTATATTTGTTTGCTTGTCTTCTCTTTGTTTTGTTCCAAAATATTAGTTTCTTGCTTTTTCTGGGGTGTAGCTTTTGTCTCCTTGTGTTGGGCTTTACCATTTATTAACTTTTGTAGGGCTGGATTTGTAGAAAGACATTGTGTCAATTTGATTTTGTCATGGAATATCTTGCTTTCTCCATCTATGTTAATTTAGAGTATTGTTGGATACAGTAACCTGGGCTGGCATTTGCTTTCTCTTAGCATCTGTATGACATCTGTCCAGGATCTTCTGGCTTTTACAGCCTCTGGTGAGAAGTCTGGTGTAATACTAATAGGTCTGCCTTTATATGTTACTTGACCTTTTTCCCTTACTGCTTTTAATATTCTTTTTATATTTTGTTCATTTGGTGTTTTAACTTTTTTATGATGTGAGGAATTTCTTTTCTGGTCCAATCTATTTGGAGTTCTGTAGGCTCCTTGTATGTTTATGATCATCTTTTTCTTTATGGTAGGGAAGTTTTCTTCTATGATTTTGTTGAAGACATTTACTGGTCGTTTGACATGGGAGTCTTCACTCTCTTCTATACCTACTATCCTTAGGTTTGATCTTCTCATTGTGTCCTGGATTTCCTGTATGTTTTGGGGCAGTAGCTTTTTCCATTTTCCATTATCTTTGACAGTTGTGTCGATGATTTCTATGGAATCTTCTGCTGCTGAGATTCTCTCTTCTGTTTCTTGTATTCTGTTAGTGATGCTTGTATCTATGGCTCCTTGTCTCTTCCTTTGGTTTTCTATATCCAGGGTTGTCTCACTTTGTGCTTTCTTTATTACTTTTATTTCCATTTTCAATTGCTTCACCTGTTTGTGTTTTCCTGTAATTCTTTCAGGGATTTTTGTGTTTCCTCTCTAAGTGCTTCTATTTGTTTACTTGTGGTTCCCTGCATTTCTCTAAGGGAGTTCTTTATGTCTTTCTTAAAGTCCTCCATCATCATGATCAAATGTGATTTTAAATCTAGATCTTGCTTTTTTGGTGTGTTTGGATATTCAGTGTTTGCTTTGGTGGGAGAATTTGGCTCCGATGATGCCATGAAGTCTTGGTTTCTCTTGCTTGGGTTCCCGTGCTTGTGTCTTTCCATCAGGTTGTCTCTGGTGTTAACTTTTTCTGCTATTTCTGACAGTGGGTTGACTGTCCTATAGGCCTGTGTGTCAGGAATGATGTAGACCTATTTTCCTGTTTTCTTTCAGCCAGTTATGGGAACAGAGTGTTCTGTCTTCAGGTGTGTAGTCATTCCTGTCCACTGGCTCTCAGCTGTGCCTGTGGGCGGGAATCAGAAGGGCCTGCCCCTACTTCTCCTAGGTCCCTCTGTGCAGGAAGTCCAGATGGTGCTAGGCATTTTCCTCTAGAGTCAGAAATGTGGGCATAAAGTAGTCTCCCCTTGTTTCCCAGGCATGTCTGCCCCTCTGAAGGTCTAGCTCTCCCTCCCATGGGATTTGGGTGCAGGGAGCTGTTTAACTGGGTCTGTTCAGATCTGGGTGCAGTCTGGACTGCGGAGCTCCTGCAGCTTGACTTCTCTGCAACAATCTTAAAGAAGCAAAAATTTCAGGCAAGCAGTAGCAGTGCTTGGTATAGACTACTCATTCGTGGACTACTATCTATTCATTATCACGTAGTTCTGTTGCTGTTCGTTTAGTGTATTTAACCACAAGTAGTGAATAGTCCCTACTGTTTCCCTAGCAGAACATAGAATTTGGAGGGTACAGAGTGAATCTTGAGCTCCAAACATGAAGGACAATTAGTAGGATCAGGCCTCTTAGAAGAAAGATTCAGTCATTCAAAACAACATTAAGTTAGCATCTCCTGGGAAGGACTTTTGCTAGTGGGAGTGGAGTATGGAAAGACTATTTGGTGTGTTGTCTAAACACATAATCTAAGAGTAAATAACAGTTTCATAGCAATAAGCTGATTCGAACTTGTGTCATGTATAATACCAGAAACATGGAGTAAGGAAGAAGTGCTAAGTTGGTGTTTTGTTTTTTTCCTCTGTATATCCTAATCAGAGGATGAAACTTGGAGAGTATTCCAGTGTCTTTTCACTCAATTAAGATTTTACAGGATGGGGTGGTAAAAAACACCAGTGTGTTCTGTGACATTATCTCTAGCAAAGTTAATTATGCTTCTCTCACTGTTAACTTCAATCTCTTAGGAACTTACCACAGTTCTCAAATAAAACATACTTTGCACTAACGATGAAATGGTGCTGATGCTTTAAACTCTGAGATACTTTGGAAAAGGGGAAATGTCTAAGTTATTTTGCTGGGCTCTTAAGATTTTAGGTTAAGAAAACATGCATACAAGTAAAATCCTTCTCTGAAAAATAAATTGTACTGATTTTTCTGGTTTAAAACACTTGGTTGTAGCACTTTTTGATCTTTTTTCTTTTTGTTTTTATTTGCAAAATATTTATCTAATATAAGTATTGGAACAAAATGAATATAATTAGTTCAATTTTAAACTGGTTAACAATTTTTTAATTAAAGAAGACATTCATACATTATATATACACATATATATGTATATATATACATGCACACATTTGTATAGAGAGAAACATTATAACTGCATTCTCACTGTAACACATGAGACTGAAATGCAAAAATGACAATTCGAATCCTACAAACATGTTTCTAGTCATTTGATGTCTTTTCAGATGACTTAGCAAAAACAAGAAACAAATATAAACAATTTATAACTAAGAAAATTAAGTCGGAAGAGCATGTTGCAAAACCTACATGGAAACTCAGGTGTCTCTTCAGTATTTTTTCTGCAAATCTTTCTTTTTTCTTTTATTGGATTTTTTTATTTACATTTCAACTTTCCCAGTTTCCCTGAACATAAATCCCCTTTCCCATCCCCCTCCCTTTTTCCACCCCCTCTTCTCGCCCCACCCCACATTCCCCTATACTGGGGTGGGGGGAATCCAGTCTTGTCAGGATCAAAGGCTTCTCTTCCTTTGGCACCCAATAAGGCCATCCTAAGCTACATAAGCAGCTGGAGCCATGGGTCAGTCCATGGGTAGAGGTTTAGTCCCTGGGACCTCTGGTTAGCTGGCATCCTTGTTCTTATGAGGTTGCAAGAACCTTTAGATCTTTCAATCCTTTCTCTAATTCCTCCAACAGGGAGCTTGTTCTCAGTTCAATGGTTTGCTGCTAGCATTCGCCTCTGTATTTGACATGCTCTGGCTGTGTCTCTCAGGGGACATCTATATCCAGCTCTATACATCTAGATTTGAGTTAACCTTTAATTTAAATTAACCTTTAATTGTTCTTTTCTGGACCTTCTCTACTTATTGTTAGTCCTGATCATGTTGCTCTTAAAATTTTTTTATTAGAATTTCTCCCACGGGGTTCAGTTCCATTCCTGAAATTATAGGTTAGTCACTATAAAGCAAAGCAAGGCAAAGGACCTTGGCAAGCAGATGCCATCTTTATTTAAAACAGACCCTGCTTGAGAGGTAGCATTTTAACTGCACCGGAAACATGTGCTACTCTTGCCGGCTGTAGGACATCAATATTTCTTTGGGTTCCGGTGATGTTTTAATTTTTTCTCATTGCACTTTACACTTGACAACTAAGAATCTTATTTTGTTGTTATACATATGTCAAAGGAAAACCATATGCCTACTATAACCTGCTCTTCAGTACAGTGTCCATCAGACACATAGAATTCTTATATAGTGAACTGTGCCACATTGGGTTTTTCCTTTGGTTCTTATAGCATGAGGGGTCTTTTTGTCTTTAGAACATGGAGACTTACATACGTATGTATGTATGGACACTTGGTTATCTTACAACAATGGTGTTAAATTTTCTTGAATGTGTGACTATTATACTAAACATTTAATACTAATATCAACAATTATGGTTTATTCTTATAGAATTGAGATTCTTTAATGCTTAAACAGTCACATTTTTCATTAAAATTTTTAGCATATCATAATTCTACTACCTTTATTTTTAAATTAAATATATTTTTCCCAGGGTTTTTTACATTCAATGATTTGTCATGCTCGATTTAATACATGTGTTAATTCAACAGAACATCTGTTTATCTTTTATTCTGGTGGAAGTCACCTGTCATTATTTTCAGAATGACTATATATGTATATATTTGAATATTGACTACACAATTATATTTATTTAGATTCATACATATTTAAGTTGAATTATATCACAAAATTTTGGAACGGTATAGAAGATACACTATAATAAAAGTGGTGTGCACGACAAAATGATATTTAGTATTTGTAAATAATAACTGAGTACAGGGGAAATAGTATTAATGTAGAGTTATATAAAGTGGTATGAAAAAGAAGAGAGCCTTATGATTTGTTTCATTGTATTTAGTCAGCTAGTCTTGAGTTTTGCCATGCTGTGTTCTCTGTTCATGCTTAGTGGTTAAGCTTGATTTTTTCTATTGATCTTTATACTTCCAGTGCTATGTCCAGTCAGGACTCTAATAAATTGTATACAAATTAGAGATCTGCTATTATTTTGATTCTCTTCATCCCACTCTGTTTGTAAAAATATAATAATAAAAAGTATTGGTGTCCTTTACCCGCTAAGTCTACACCTCGGTGCCCCAAGATATCTGCTAGATATTTTGGCGGAAACACAGCCCAGCCACACACTTTCCTACACTCAAACCCCCACATAAAAGAACACACAACACAATAATCTTAGATCCAATTGGTAAGATATAATTGCCCACTTAAACATACAAAGCCTGGTACTATCCATCCCTTGAGAACATTAATAACAACCTGTAAATACACAGAGCAGAATCTTAACATCACCTGCCATGGCTTCTCCCCTCTCTCCGTCTCCTCTTCTCCTCCTCTCTCCCTTAGTCGCCTCTCTTCCTTCAAACTTCTCTCCCGCCCATCCTTCCTTCTCCTCCAATGACAGGCCTCCTTCTATCCTGTACCTGCCTCACCTGTGACATCATCCTACACCATTCTTTTCTAATTCTTTCTGGAACATGGCTGACCCTAAATAGCCACACATTAACTGTAAGTTTCATATCAATATAACAGCATAATGAACCTTGATACACAGGTAATACTGATGTAATTTAATAAAGTTTTCTTTACTGGTATCCTTCATATTGGTAGTTTTAAAGTAGTAGGTAGGAAACTCTTGAAGGCGTTGTAAAGACCAGTGTCTTCGGAAGGTCACCCCCAGAAATAATTATTGATTATTGCAGGAACACACACACACAATGTAGTTATAGCACGTCAGTACTGGTAAGTCATGAATGCACTTTTCAAAATTAGGCCTTACTGAAAACTTGCCAGCGCAAATGGCCAAGTTGGTACAATTCGGTGTTAAGCACATTTATATATTTTTTAATTTTACTTTTTTATTAATCATTTTGTTCATTTATATTTCAAATGATATCCCCTTTCCAGTTTCCCCTCAACAATCTCCCATCCCATTTCCCTCCCCTTTTGCCTCTATGAGGTTGCTCCTCCACCCACTCCTCCACTGCCACCTCACCACTCTAACATCCCCCTATGCAGGGGCTTCAAGTTTCAACAGGACAAGGGCCTCCCCTCTCATTAAGTCAGATAAGGCCATCCTCTACTACATATGCATCTGGAGTCATGGCTCCCTCCATGTATACTCTTTGGTTGTTTATTTGGTCCCTGGGAGCTCTGCGTGGTTCAGTTGTTGATTTTGTTCTTCCTATGGGGATGCAATCCCCTTCTCCTACTTCAGTCTTTCCCCTAACTCTTCAGGTCCCCGAGCTCCGTCTGATGGTTGGCTGTGAGTATCTGCATCTGTATTGGTCAGGTGCTGGCAGAACCTCTCAAAGGACAACCATATCAGGTTCCTGTCCACACATGCTCCTAGGCATCAACAATAGAGACTGGGTTTGGTGTCTGCAGACAGGATGGATGCCTAGGTGGGGAGGTCTCTGGATGGCCTTTCCTTCAGTCTGTGCTCCATTTCTTTGTCCCTGCCTTTCCTTTAGACAGGAACAATTCTGGATTGAAAGTTTTGGGATGGGGGTGTGGCTCCATCTCTCATATTGGGGCTGCGCCTATCTAGTGGAAGTGGTCTCTGCAGGTTATATCTCCCCTTTGTTGGGTATTTCAGCTAATGTCATCCTTGTTAGTCCTGGGAGACTCTGGCTTCCCTCGCATCTGGGACTATTTAGTGGCTATGCCCCGTTCCCCATCCCCCACTACTACATATCTCTAGTCAACTTCCTGACCCTCTGTACTTCTCTTCTGTTCCTTCCCACACCTGATCTTACTCCCCCTTCCCTCTCCCTCCTGTCTCCCTCTCAGGTCCCTCCCTCCCTCTACTTCTTGTGATTATTTTGTGGTGCACATTTATCTTTCTAAATGAGGCAATGAAAGACTTACTAGACAAAGATAATCCTTGCCTTCTGAGTCAACTATTTTAAGAATCATTTTGAGTCAGGCATTTTCCTATTCAAAAATAAAAGAGGAAACTAGAGTTGAAATGAAGTCAGATTTACTCCATTCTTGGCTTTGAAAAGAAGTCTCACAACAAAGATTAATGCAATATAAAAATTATTCTTCCTGGCCTTTAGGGAATTTCATCCCTAGTACGATGTATGAAGGATTGTCCATGCAATCTAACGCCTGGAATGTTTGTGCTTCAGGTAAATGAAGGTCTAACTGTGTGCTAACCTTCTTTTCAGTCTTATGAGCCTAAGAGGCATTTTTCCAATTCATTCACTAGGTCCCACCTGTCTCATCCTTTGAATATAAACAAAAGATACCTATGACTTCAGTCGGTACTCTAAGATATGTGTGTTTTGGAGAAACATTGATGTATTTATTTATATCCATGTGCTGTTTCCCCCTTCCTTGTGAGGTTTTCATTTCACGCAACAAACCACAGCAATAATGTGAAATATTTCACTCCCTTCCTTGCCTATCTGTACTATGACACAATTACTGTGCTCCAGTGTATCCTTGCCTAAATGAGACATATCTAGTCAATACAATCCCTTGCTGACCATGTCAACCTTTTTTCTACTAGAAACTTGTTATCATAAAATGGAGATACAATATCTAGAAGTGCAATTATTGGTTAAACCAAATCCCTTAAAGTTGTGAAAGAACAGTAAAGTTAGCAATGCAACAGATGGAAAATATGTAGTTATTTATTTTTTATCAAAATAATAAATATTTATTATTTTGGAAGTCCAGAATGCCACTAAATTTATATTTTCAGTGAGAAGAATTACCCTATTTGAGATCCTGGAAACAATAAATAAATTGTGATTTGATTGGGAATTTGGGACCACTTGTAACATGACATTCTGCTCTGGATCAGTTCATTATGTGGATTAGGGGGCTTTAGAATCATAGAAAGGTGATATTGAAAAAAAAAACACTAGCAACCATCTTAATAAAAGCAGTAAACATGTCAAGTATTACTGGTTATTAAAAAATGTTGCCAATGTCACGTGTGTATTAAGAGCTGAGGCAAGTGGAATGTTGATAAGCCTGCTGTGAAGGTGAGACCTTTCCTGATGCATTAATATTCATTTCCTATAATCAATGCCCTCATAGATAATGTTTGCTCAGTTAAAGCGTATTATGCTCACACCAAGTAAAATTTGCAGTAAATCATAACAGCTTCCAGTCTAACTCCCACTGATTTGGGCTCCTCTGAACAAATTTTCCAATTTCAGATCAGAATATGACTCAACCCATCCAGAGCTCTTCAGTGTTGTCCTAGTCTTTGCCTGTGTATAGAGATCTGTAGTGAACTTTGCAACTCAAATAAGTTCAGGGTACCAGAAGTTCTGATTAGCATTGGGACATAGCTATTGCTACATTCCCAAATCCACATTTACAAAGGCTACTTCTGCAATTCCTAAGGGGACATTAAAGAACAGCGGGAACAACAGTGTAGACTTGTTACTTTAGGGTGGAGACAGTTAAAGAATCTGAGTTACATGGGCTAAACACCAAGGGATTCAATGCATCTTTGAGATTTGGATCAAACTGACCTGTAGCAGGCACAAACCAGTTTGCTTTCCCAAGTTTCCATTTGCAAAAGACTCTTTGACTTTGAATAGAGTTTATGCAATGCATAAAAACCAATGTTAAATAAACATTCAGTGCTAGCAACAAGCACTATTAATAATTTTAAAATGTCAACACTTATGAAAAAAGTTAAAGGAGTTACAATGTTTGGCATATAGTTATTAGCACAGAATAATATAGAAAAACATAATGTGAAACTTTGGAGTTCTTGCCTTCATTTTAATGATGTGCAAACGTTCCTTTGCACTTTATGATGGCTCATCTTTTCCAGAGTAAAGGCTTATTCCTTTCTTGTTCTTATTCTTATTTTCTTTTATTATGATAAGAGTCTCTGGCTGGAGAGATGGCTCAGCCATTTAAGGTGAGGCTCGCAACCAAAAATATAAGAATCTCTGAAAGGCAAATATTGGTAAAGCTCTCTCTCTTTCTTTCTTTCCCTCTCTCTCTGTCTCTCCCTCCCCCACTCCCTCCCCCCTCCTCTCTCTCTCTTTCTGTGTGTGTGTGTGTGTTTGTGTGTGGTGTATGTGTGTGTGTTTGTGTGTGGTGTGTGTGTGTGTGTTTGTGGTGTGTGTGTGTTTGTGTGTGTGTGTGTGTGTGTGAGTGTGTGCGCACACACCCGGGTGCATGTACCTGTGAAGGGCAGACGATTTTAGTAGACAGGATCTCTCAGCTACCCTGGAGCTCATTGACCCCTAGACTAGCTAACGAACTGCTTCAGCTGTTCTTTGTCCTTCCTATTCCAGGTTAACCCAAGTAAGCCCCAGCCCCAGGAATCCTCCAGTTTCCTCCCACCTCAGCCCTGGGCTTTCATACATGGACTATGTGTGTTGCTTTTAACCTGGGTGCTGGGGATTGGACAAAGTACCTTCTGCACATGTATCTTGCACTTTACTGACAAAACCATATCCTCAGCCTCCAAAGTTTAATAAAGTTTCAGAGTAACTATTTTAAACTGTATAGGATGAAAGAGAATTAAAGATAAAGTGAAAATATATAAAAATATAACACATTACCACATTTTATCAATAAATTAAAAATAATTGCATTCAAGTATTCCCAAAACAGAACTACAGAAGAGACTAATTAAAAGGGTATTAATGTTTATGGGATTGAAAGCAAGGGTAATTTTCCCCTTAATTGTGGTTTAAGTTAGTGTTACCTATCATCAAATTGATTTCTTCTTATTTTTACATTATTTTTATTGGTTATTTTATTTATTTACATTTCAAATGTTATCCCCCTTTCCAGTTTCCCCTCCACAAACTCCCTATTCCCTTTCCCTCCCCTCTAGGAGAGCGCTCCCCGACTCACCCTCTCCAGCCTCAGTGCCCTAGCATTTCTCTATGCTGGGTCATTGAACCTCCACAGAACCAAGGGGTTCCACTCCCATTGCTGCCAGAAAAGGCCATCCTCCAATACATACACAGCTGGAGCCATGGGTCCCTCCATGTGTACTCTTTGGTTGGTGTTTTAGTCCCTGGGTGCTTTGGAGAATCTGGTTGGTTGATATCACTCTTCCGCGGATTGTAAACCCTTTCAGCTCCTTCAGTCCTTGCCCTAAATCCTTGTTTCGGGTCGCTACGCTCAGTCCTATGCTTGGCTTTCTGCAACTGCATCTGTATTAGCCCGCCTCTGGCACGGACTCTCAGGGGACTGATATACCAGGCTCCTGTCAGCAACTGCTTCTTGGCATCTGCAATAGTCTGGGTTTGGTGTCTGCAGATAGGATGTATCCCTAGGTGGGGCAGTCTCTGGATGGCCTTTCCTTCAGTCTCTGTTCCACTCTTTGTCCCTGCATTTCCTTTTGACAGGAGCAATTCTGGATTAATATTTCTGAGATGGATGGGTGGGCCCATCCCTCAATTGGGGACTGTGCCTATCCACTGGAGCTGCTCTATCTTTCCATTGTTGGGTATTTCAGCTAATTTCATCCATGTTGGGTTCTGGGAACCTCTTGGGTCCCTGGCATCTGGGACTTTCCAGTGACTACCCCCATTCCCTCCCCCACTGTTACATACCTCCTTTCAAATTCCTGACATTCTGTACTTCTCCCCCCAACCCACCCCATGTCCTCACATGACTGGTCCTGTTCTCCCCTTCTGTCCTCCTCTCTCCCTCTGAGATGCTTCCCTCCTTCCACCTCCCATCATTTTCTTCCTCCTTTTAAGTAGGACTGAAGCATTCACACTTTGATCTTCCTTCTTCTTGGGTTTCATATCGTCTGTGAGTTGCATCAGGGGTATTCAATGAATTTTTTTTATTTGGTCTTTCTTTCTTTCTTTCTTTCTTTCTTTCTTTCTTTCCTTCCTTCTTTCTTTCTTGCGTTAATATCCACTTATATGTGAGTACATACTATCTGTGTTCATTTGTGACTAGGTTACCTTACTGAGGATGTTTTTTCCAGTTCCATCCATTTGCCTGTAAATTTCATGAAGTCTTTGTTTTTAATAGCTGAGTAGTAATCCATTATATAAATGTATCACATTTTCTGTATCCATTTATCTGTTGAGGAGCATTTGGGTTCTGTGGGATTACAATCTGGTACAACTACTCTGGAAGTCCATCTTGGCTGTTTTTCACAAAATTGGAAATAGTTCTTACCTGAAGACCCAGCTATACCACTGCTGGGCATATACCCAAAAGCTGTTTCAACATATAACAAAGACACATGCTCCACTATGTTCTTAGCAACCCTTTTTTATAATAGCCAGAAGCTGGAAAAAATAAAATTGATTTCTAAAAGTCTTTTTCACAAATAACCTTAGTTTGCATGGTAAAACCATTGCAGACTTAATTTGGCAGAGGGCTGGCCTATAGTTTCCTGTCTCTGTCCTTAGATTTAGAAAGCAGGGGACCCATCGACACTTTTCAGATTAACACACTGAAGAAAACTCAAGTCTGCTTGAAATGCCTCAGAATCTGACCACATTTGAATGGGAAGGAAGATTCGAGATAGTCTCATGGACCCTCCTTTCTGAAAGAAGTCTCTAGAATCCTTAACTAAGCTTCATTTGACATTTCAGACATATTGTGTTTAAACATTGATTAGACAGTGTTGACAAGTTCTTACTGACACCATCACAGACTTGTGGTCATCTCAGCAGAAAGAGGAAGACCAATTGAAGGAAGCTCTGAGGTGTGGTCATCTAATATCTGCTCTCAGGAGAGAACATGTAAGAAAAGTAGACAATTGGAAAAAAATTTATTTCTTCATCTCTGTCTCTTCTATCTAAAAACAATGTGGAGAGAGGAAGAGAACTTCACAGATAGAATAGCGTTTGTATAAATAATGAAATTGCAATGGCATTCTTTAGTATTATTGTAGATGAAAGTTGGGGAAAGAAGGTGTGCCGACATCTCAGTAGGAGTAGCATGCTTGGCTTCCCCTGCCATACCATGAAGAACATTCTGTGAGCCCCAAACAGAGTAACTGTGTCTTCCTTGCTGCTGCTGCTGTTTCTGAAAATTCTGAATGCTGAGACCAATGGAGAGTCGATGTCAGTAGAGGTCATCCAACTGAGTCTTCATAGGCACACAAGTTCTTAAAGAGAACTTTATTATATTTTTAATTTGAGGCTTTCCTCATTTTTATTTTATATCTATGAGTGTTTTGCCTGCAGATATGTCTATATGTCCTGTGTTTGCAGGACTCAGAGTCCGGTAGAAGGCATTGGACGCTCTAGAACTGGATTTACACATGGCTGTGAGCCACCAGGTGAGTGCTGGGAATGGAAGTTGGCATCTCTGAAAAATCATGTGTTTTTACCTGCTAAGCCAGCTCTCCAGCTCCCACTTGAAGGTTTTAAACTAATTTAGCATCATGAGAAGTAGAGGGGAAGCAACAGAGATGAACCACTGAAGACTTAGTTCAAGCATGGTAGAATTGACATTGCTTGGGTAAACTTGATTGGTGATTGCCACACTTTTGTAGGAATCAGGATGCTAACCAGCTGTGTCAACATTGCCTCCTTTTCAAGGGAAGGGATATGGCAAAGAGCCCAGGGAAAAGGAAAGAGTGAAGGAAAGTTATGCTTCTGATGAATTACAGACTATAAGTCAGTTATGAGTTTGGGCTCAGGGAACGCATGAGAATTCCTAGCAAAAGCCTAAGACCTCAGTGCAGAATGGATAAGGATAAGAGCCTGCTTAGAGGGCAAAGAAGGGATGACAGAGTTAGGAAGTCCACGGGTGCTGCAGAGATCGGTGTGAGCATAAGGCAGGGCCAAGCATTTTCTTCACAAGTTGGAAGGTTTTTTTTTTAAATACTGGGACTTGGCCATAGAAGTTCTCTGGATTCTATTAAATTCAGTGTACCAACTTACGACTTACATACTCATGAGGAGTACATGCTGTATGGACTTCTCAAACTCCTAGAAGAGCTTAATATAGTTCACAGGGAAGTTAAAATGATGTAGTTTGTAGAAAGGGGCTATTTCTTTGGATGGCAGTGACCTTCAAAGAGAAAAATCATGTGCTTTGCATACCTTTGGACAGTCAAGTTTGGTGATTTAATTTTTATTTTCTCTTAAATTCCATTTCAATTCAACAGACTTTAGTTGTTATTGAATATTAAAGCAGTGCATGCCATTAGTGAACATCAAACCAGTCTTCATTCATTATGACTGATTTCTCTCTTTTCAGTGTACACCGAGGACCCAGTAAGTGCTGTGTAACATTTTAGGAATGAACTTGACATGAATTCTTGAGAGAATGGATAGAGTAGTTGTATTACTTCTGACATAATGGTTTATTGCTAATGAAGAGAGAGATGGAATTGCTGTAAAATATAAAGAAGACAATAACTAACATTTTATTTTCTTTTCTAAATACATAAGAATTCTTTATTCACTCCATAGTCTGTTTTTCAGACAACATATCTACTAAAATGTAGAAGAAAGACTTATTTTCACGAGTTGTCTAACCCCCAAATCAAATTTTTCTCTTGTAAAATCACAAGCACAATAAATATTCTCTGGATTGTATAAAATTACTGTGGTATTTGTCTATTTGAATCAAGCATAGAATTTCCTGCTTGGATTTTAAGTTTCATAGACTATACCAGATTTTAGCTGTATGAATTACTGCTACTTAAATCAATTAGATGAGGAGTAAAACAGGACAAAGCAGATACATTTCTTAAACATCATGGGATGAATATGGAAAGGATTAGGTAAGGATACACTGAGTGATTATGAATATTAGAGCTCTAGAAGACATTTTAACTCCATTGTATTGAATCTCACTAAAATAGAATAATTGTCAAAAGATCTAGTTACCATGGTAATCCATCTTTTAAGAGTAGGTAACTAAAATCACTCAATTGTAATACCAGAAAATATTGAATACAATTTACATGATTTTTCTCTTTTCTTTCAGCATTAACTTTTTTAATTATATAAGAATACTATAAAATTAAGCTTTAGGTGCTAGAACCAAATGATAAGGAAAGATCGCATTATGAACCATTCATTTCAGATTGACAGAAGCATATATTTCTATACAATTGTTTCCCTGTTGTATAAAATATAACAAAATCTGACAATTTGAGAACTAAGAAAGATCTTTGGAAAATATTACTTATAAGTATGCTATACACACATATATGTACACACATACTTATACAAATCTAAGTGCATACAAGCAAATACATGTTCATATGTAAAAATACGCAAAGATGTGTGCACATATGCACAGACATGTATGCATATACATCAACACTGTACAAAAACCACATACACACCAATTCACACACACATTTACACAGACACATCACACATATACACATAGAGGTACATAGTCACATAAGTACACATGTAGATATAAACACACATATGCATGGATATGCTCACTGAAATATATATGTATATATGTATATTTGTATGTTTGTAGACATATATAAAACAACATTGTTATGTATGTGTATATGAATATACATATAAAGATACACATGAAAGAAAATGTACTCATATACATGCAGTTTTCACACACATTCAAATACATACAGACACATACACATATTCATGTACACACAAAACACTTTCCCATATGCAAATATGTGAAATAGTTATACACAATTATATACACACACAGACACACAAGTACACAAATTAAAACATACATATATACCTATATATGCACACATATACACACCTATACCCATGCATATAAAATACACTAATACACACACACACATACACACACACACACACACACACACACACACACACACACAGAGAAGCTCAAACACTGAACATAAAGTATTTAGAATGGTGCTTATTCAAGAACAAGCTTTTGTGTGCTTGAATGGTTTTCTAATAGTCAGTACCTGTTTCCTGACTTCCTTTCCTTTAGTCCTTCCTTCTTTTACTTTCAACATGTCTCTATATACAACATGTTTTGTAACATTCTATGTTGGATCTTGTGGTGGTCTGGATGAAACTGACCCTCATAGACTCCCATGAGCGCTCAGCCCGCAGTTGTTAGAACTATTTGCTACTGGATAATATGCCTGCTGCTAAAACAGTTTGCCACCTACTAGGTAGTTTAAGATTGACAGAGACAATCTGTAGCACGCCCTGGAAGGGAGGATGTCACCAGCAGTTGCAGTGTTGATTGCAGAGGAAGAAGTATGTTGTCCTTGCTTCACAACCCTGATAAATGCCAGAGTACTTCAGCCCTTCAAGGAATCATTCATTTGAATACGTTCCCACTGTCTCTTCCCAGTTCATCTGGCATGGGATGGGATAAACATGCACAGAATGTCTGGGGACTGTTTAGGGAAGAAAGTGTTTGCCTAGACTAGATTGATGGTATTTTCAGTTTTGTCCCTTGGAGGAAGATTGCTAATAAAAACACCAAGCAGGTAAAGAGAAATACAAAAGAGAAGGCTAGTATGAAGGAAAGTGGCTAATCCAGGAGCAAATAGGAGACCCCAAGGGCAAAGAATGATGTTTGAAATTTTTATAGGCTTATTCTTTGTTGTTACTGTTGTTGGTGATGATGATTTAATATCTTTGTTCCCACGGAAACTGCAAAGAGAAACTCAGCATGAAGCTCAGTGGGACTTGTGGCCAGCAGCTCTGGGGACATACCTAGAATAGAAGGACAACTGCAGGCTCTTAAGGACATTTCCGTCCGAAGGACAGGATTTCAGAAATCACAACACTAGTGAAACTAAGTATTAACGTCTTGTGGATAATATTTTCCTATGAGAATAAACATACTGAGGTGAGCCAATTATTTAAATTTAAACCAAAAACAAGGTTTTAAAAAGAAGAAAAAAATGAAAGATAAAGTCTAAACATGTTTGAAATAATTTTCATGTAGATATTTTTGTAAATTTGGGAAATTGAGATAAAGTAGTATTGGGAATTGCTTGTGTATTGAAATGATATCCTTTTTTTTTTGGTTCCCTCTTTTTAAATAATATCTTTATCAAGCATTCAACTAGCAAAAGTTGTCTGGAAAATCAGGAGCCCAGTGAGAATTAGAGAGTGTTAAAATAATCATTTTAGTACAATACAATTAGATATTTAATTTTAACAATAACTAATAATCCACCTTGAAGCAGATAACTGACACATGCATCTGTATATCCACACACGAACACTAAGTTTATATCTTATGGAAGGATTGTTGTGAATAAAGCTGTAGTCATAGCAGTCTTTTTTTCTTTTTGGGCTCTCGATGAGCAGCTAACACTTTGAGTGAGAAAGGTGCCTGATCCATTTTTCGTCTTTTCAAACTGAATTCTGAAGGCCCGTGTGACTTCTCAGAGGCTGCGGCCTGTGAAGATCAAATTCTAAGTTTTCTTAGAAATGAATGCATTGTTGGTGACTCTACATGCTTTGCTATTGTGGTGGATCAGTAGGCTGAGGAGACCCTTGTCAAAATTCTGCTTTCTGGGATGAAGGACACTCACTCTAATAGATGTTTTTACTTGCCAGCAGCTGCTCCTTAGAACAGCATAGAGATTCTCTACAGGGTAGGTGGAGTCCCAGGTCCCAGAGGATTTAATCTATTTGTCTGTACAGGGAAGCTAGGTTGGAGTTCCCATCCCAGACCTCCTCCCAACCCCCACCCCTGCCTGCACTCTCCCCGCCCCCGCCCCTCCCCCCACTCCCATCTCCACAAGGATGTCCCCACCCCACCCACCCCACCAATATTCTAAACTTCCTGGGGCCTCCAGTCTTTTGAGGGTTAGATGCATCTTCTCTGACTAAACCCAGACCGGGGAGGTCTCATCTCAGCTGGCGTATGCTGCCTGGTTGGCAATCCAGTGTCTGAGAGATCTCAGCGGTCCAAGTTAATTGAGACTGCTGGTCCTCCTACAGGGTTGTCCTCCTTTGTAGCTTCCACCAACATTTCCGGAATTCAACCAGAGGGGTCAGCAGCTTCTGTTCATTGGTTGGGTGCACATATCTGCATCTGACTCTTTCAGCTGCCTGTTGGGTCTTTTGGAGAGCAGTCATGATAGGTCCCTTTTTGTGAATGCCCCATAGCTTCAGTAATGGTGTCAGATCTTGGGGCCTCCACTTGAGCTGGATCCCACTCTGGGCCTGTCGCTGGACCTTCTTTTTCTCAAGCTCTTCTCCATTTCTATCCCTGCATTTCTTTCAGACAAGAATAATTATGGGTTAGAACTTTGGCTGTGGTATAGCAACCCCATCCCTCACTTGATGCCCTGTCTTTCTGCTGGAGGTGGGTTCAGTAAGTTCCCTCTCCTCACTGTAGGGCCTATCATCTAGGGTCCCGCACTTTGATTCCTGAGTGTCTCTCACTTCCCAGGTCTGGTACATTCTAGAGGATCCTCTCAACCTCCTTCCTCCTGAGGTCGCCTGTTTCCATTCTTTCTGCTGACCCTCAGGGCTTCAGTCCTTTACCCCCAGCCAATACCAGATCATCTTCCCCTCACCTCACCCCCATCCCTTTTCCCTCCCCTGTTCCTCCCTCCCTCTCTCCCACCCTTGTGGTTGCTTTCTTTTGAGATTACAGTATCACAGCCTTTTGTCATTAATTGTCGTTGCACACATATTTGTGTGTGTGTGTGTGTGTGTGTGTGTGTGTGTGTGTGTGTGTGTTGTCCCTAAATATCATCCTCTCAGCCCATATGTTGTTACTTGTATGTATGTTTACAGAGCTGGCCATTTGATATTTTATAGCCTCTTAGTGCACTCTTCCCTGGAGAAGATTTCTAACATTTTTAGCATCACTATGTTGCTTATAGATCTTTGTGTACAGTTGAAGCCATGCGAGCTTTCTTCTTTCAACTATGGCATGACCATTAGTATCAGTTTTTTTTCCAGCTCACTGCTGGCAGGCATGTTAGTGAGACTTTTTGTGTGTAGATTCAGATGTTACAAGAAAACACGATCTCACAGCAAACTCTCTGATGATACCAATATGAAGATGTCTCTTCTCTCCCCAATACTACATATTTAGAGCTGTTTATTTCCCCAGAAAATAGTGATTGTTTGAGGATAATTATTAACATTCTGTCAATATTTACCAGTTTAGAGCGAATGCCACTCTTACATAGGTAAATTAAGGAAAGCCATGTACACAGGAGATATGTACCAAATGCATTCAGAGTCACAGGTATGGATGTGTATGTATGTAATATATATATATATATATATATATGTGTGTGTGTGTGTGTGTGTGTGTGTGTGTGTGTAGTTTTCTATATGTGTTTCTGTCAGTATGATCTATGGAGTTACTTATTCTAAGCCTTAAAACAGGCTAACCTGGGGTCATCACCAATTCCATGGCCATCACAACCATTTTATATATATATATATATATATATATATATATATATATATATATATGCACTTCATTGATAGTTTTGTGGTTTGCATTTTCTTAGAGAAAAGTAAACCAAAATATCTATTAGATTGTGCATTCCACTCTCGAGCACTAATGACAAGCAATTAAAGAATATATTTTGCCATAAAAGCCTTGAGGCTATAAATTATTGCTTAAGGGTGTTTTGACAACTTATTTGTTTCCTGGATTTTTGAAACTGAGCTAGTTTTTATATTAATGGTTCATTCTATAACGCATTTAGCCATTGGTTCAAATTATGTCTTCAGACATAGAGTGTACATTCCAGAATAACAGGGTGCAGCTAATGTTCAAGGCTAAACTGAACTTCTGGGAATAAACGTGTTTATTAGCTGAAAAAAGTTTTCCTTTATGCAGCTCTGGACAATTCAATTTATGCTCTACTAATATTTATTTCCTTCTTTGTTATTTTTGAGTGTTTAATTTTTAACTGATTTTATATATATACATATAAAAGAAAATTAAAAAAGCTAATACTCATAAACATATGAGCATACATATACATATGTATATACATACATATATATGGTGATAATAAGTATATGAGTATGTATATACATACATATATAAATATACATACATATGGATATACATACATATGTACATGGTGATAATGGCCTGGGACATGGTGATGGCCCCTGGTTAGCCTGTTTTAAGGCTTAGAAGTACTGTTATTTAGGCTTGACAGAAACTTTTTGGAAAATATAGATATTTTTCTCCATGTTAAATTTATGGCATTTTAAACTGACTCTATCCTATCTCTCTTTCTGTCCGTCTGTCTATTTTTCTATGTATCTATCATCTATCTATCTATTCTTGTACATGCTAGACAAACACAGTACCACAGGGCTATAGTCTCCAGCTCCATTTTGTTTTGTTTCCTTATGTTCTTACAATGGGGCTCCTTCTACAACCCATGCTTACTTTGCAGGAAATTTAAGAAATTTTCCTGTTGGCTTTCTTTTGATCTTTCTCAAACCTGTAATTGAAGGGTTCGTTCCTCCTTTTCCTGAATGCTCTTTGCAACCACATATTAAAAATGAGTTCTGTGACTTTTTGGACCAACTTTTGAAATCCTATCAGTTACATTTTGTCTCATGTGTTTCCTGTGTTTCATGAGTTACTGGGCACCTCTTCAGGTATAGTGTAGTCCTTGGCCCTGGTGATGGCCAGGTTGACCTATTTTAAAGGTTATAGAGGTTATTATTTAGGCTTGAGAGAAACATTTGGGGAAAATAATATTTTTCTCCAAGTTAAATTTATGTCACTTTAAAAACGGATAACAGATAGGACATCTCCTATCATCTACAGCAACAGTCTTTTTAAAAATTATTTTAATAAACTAAACTGTAACTGCTGGCTCGTTCCACCCACACCCCATTTCTGGATATGATGACTCTGAGACTTCGCTGCATATTAATAAATGCCTACACCATAAGCTTGGTCTTGTTCCCTGACTAACTCATAACTTAATTAACTCGTCTATTCTATGTCTCCTCAGAGTTTGGGATGAAATTTTTTCTGTGCTTACTTCTATCCAAGAGTTTCTTTCTCCCCCTAGAACTCCCACTTCCTATTCCCTGCCCCCCATTAAGATTTTTATTGACAGGTGATGCCCCCCCCACAGTACACATGAGGTTCTTTCTGCAGTTCCCTCTTTTACTCTAGTAAAAGGCTCTTTATCTTTTGACAATAAATTATAAACAATAATAATGATTATGAAAACTATCAGGCAAGGTTACATTCATAATGTCTGGTCCGTAGATATTTGGCAGTCTTAGATAATGCATTCTACTCTCTATCTTGGTAAGTTCAGAGTTCTGTAACTAAATTAATTTCTATCATAACTTGCATTACCAACCAAAACCATCTTCTTAGACCTTAAAACATTAGGAGCAATAAATATAACATGAGCATAAATTCTAGAAATGAGAGTGATGGTTGCCTGGAAAGTCCCTCAAAATTTCTCTTTTGCCTTTGGAGCATCGGGATTGGCCTCTGACCCAGTATATGTGAAAGGCTTCGCTATGAAGCAGGAAATAAGAAGGATTATGTGCCCTGCCTTGGCAATGCTCAGCAGTCGACCTCCCTGCCTATTCTTCATCCAGTTTGGAGAGCATACTAGCAGCGGTTGAAGCAAGGGAAGTTTCTTGCCTCTTGGCTCGCTTGCCAAGTATAAAATAAACTCCATAAAAACGTTCTTTGACGCTCATCAGCTTCTTTAAAGCAGAATGGGGGACTGCTAGGAGCTGACCTGTTTCATTGTCAAAAAAGCCTTTTGTTAATAAAACATCCTTAAATGCTATTTTCTGAGGATCTCTTGGGCTTCTGAAGAGCATTTATTTATCTATAGTATACCTGAATAGGCAAACATTGTTTGTTTCTGGCTCGTTCCTATCTGTTCAACCTACAATGCTTATTTATGTAATTAACTAAGCTAGTACCTAACATGACCATATGTTTAGTTGTCTGACTACAGACTTGTGTTTCTTTTTTATCCTAAAAAGTTTATAATAGCAGGTTTTAAAAGGACTATCACTTATTATTGCATTTTTAAAGAACTACATAAGCATAATACCTTAAAAAGTATTGATACATAATATATATTATACAAAGTAATAAAATATACAAAGTCTCTACCAATGTAAAAATATCCGTCTTCTTGCCCTTTGGTTTAAGAGTAGAGTCACTAATGTAACTTTTCATCCTGTGGTTCCCAAGTCTCTTGTCTCCTTTTTTCTTTCATGTCTGCACCCAAGATCTTCAGGGAAACTCCCCTTGTCGAATCTTATTTTTATCAATTTGAAAGGAAGCCACAGTATTTCTTTTCCTGTGACAAAGCTTCTCTCCATTCTCTTCCCTTCTTTTTGAAGCTAAGACATCCAGGCTGATTTAATTCAGCAGATTTTTTCCATAAACCAATGTTTCTCAACAGGTGTTGCTTTCTGGCATTTAAAACATTTGAAGTTAGTAAGACACTATGTGATCTATCTCTGAGGATCTTTGTCACCCCATTTTGTTTGCTAAGCATCTCCTTTAAAGTATAATTAGATCTCTGTAAAACTGCTTGTCCTATAAAATGGTGTCTTCAGAACTTAAGACAAAACCCCATTGGAATTTAAAATATGTATTAATAGTATGGTGTATCAACATGTACACATATCTTAATTTTCCAAACTCTAAAAATTGAAACATATATCTACTATATGACACAGTTCTAAGGAAGTGTCAAACATATTTGTACTCTTACTTCAATATATTGCATCTCTTGGGTTGATAGTCTAACTTCTCAAGCCTTTTTGGGTTGTTCTTATCTGGAACTAATGACTGTTATTGTAGATTCCAGATCAGATCATCTGAAGTTTCTTTATTCTGATTTCCCTTAAAGGTGATACATAAAATTGTAATTGTTACTTAAAAAAATAACTATTTGTATGCTGATACGTGAAACAAAATTATATGGGATCCAGACACATAATGTCACTGCACTTTACACTCACAGAAAATATTTTTCTTTATAATCTCCAACTCTTTCCTTAAGGACTTCACTTTCTTATTTTCAAACTAAAGATTTATTCCTATACTTTTTTATACCCAGTTTATTTTCTTTTTATTTTTTTCTGAATGAAGTAGTTTTAGGAGCGTGCTGTCGATGTTTACTCGGTAGCTGTTGGATCAAAGTAGATCAAGAGTCGCCTTGTTTTTCCGTTCACTTAGGAGTCATTCATTCACCTCAGATGCTGCCACAGGAACAGGATGCTGTGATGTTGCAATGGACCTCTGCGGTAATCAACTTACAGCACGATACACTTCTGGCAATTGTAAATAAATACTTTACAATTTGTCTCCATTTACAAGATAAGCTGCCAGGGAGAGTAGAGGAATGATTAGTGGAACATTGTTTTTTATCAACATTGTCCACACCACAGACTTGGCTGGCTTGAGTGCGTCTATGCTGTGAGTCCACTGCCTTGTGATTTTTGGAATATTTGACAACAGGGCATTCAATGCATGATTGAAAAGGTGTCAGAATGAGGGTAAGCAGAGTTTAGTTCTATGTTATGTTCAAACTGAGAATTTTAGCAGCACATTTGTTCTCTGTGGGTTTCACTTGGCTAGAATGTGACATGAGAAATTGAGACAAGAACCTTTACTGGAGTAACACTAAGGGATGTATTGGCCTTACATGTCAATAGCTTGAAATTTTATTGTCATAGTCATTTATAGTTTCGATTTTGTGTCTGTCAGACTTTGGAGATATCTGGGATAATTGATAGGTTTCTATAATGCTTTTTGGTCATCATGAAAGGAGAGATCTAGACTAAATGTGACAAGTTCAAATGTCTGGATTACGTATTAGGCTCAAAAATGCGCAAAGAAAGAGAGAATAAGAAACCTAGGAAACCCGTCAGTATGTGTCCTTTCTAAGGGTACAGCTGTTGACGCCTTCTAAACTTTAAGGGGAAGCCGTGTAAATTGCCTTTTGTATGAACTCTCCAGTTGTTAAATGTTAACAACTAATACAATGTGTATTAAATATTCAGAAGTTTGGAACACACGCACCAGACACTAGTTTGGATTTCTGCTTCATATCAGTGATTTTCAGACATTTTTCTCGTAATAACTATGAGTAATAATCATAGTAATATAGTAACATAGTAACCCCATGATTTTTTGTGTTTATATAGGAAACGAATTTCTAAAGCGGTATGTGTAATGCAACTATGTTTCAATTTTACTCTATATTGCAGAATTTGTTAATGCAAAATACAGCTCCCACTTCAAAGACAATAAAAACAGTTTGTTCTGAGCAAAACGCAAGTGACCCTGACGTGAAAAACGGATTCATGATGCTTCCTATAACGTTCTAATGTGGAAGTAGGTGCGCGAACATTTTTATACTGACATAACAAAAGAGCGCGATAAATCAAAGCATTTACGAAATACATTGATGGATCTTCCAGTGAGTAAGCTACCTTAAAAATGGGGGAGACTCTACTACACAAGTCTCAGACGCAACCTGAGCTTAGTTTTTGGGTTATTAAGAGTAAATATGTGCTAAAAATACAATTAAAAAGTTTTACCTGTCACGAAAGGTGTAGAGGGAGTCAGTGTATGACTACGGGGACTAAAGATAGCCCAAGATAATTTAATTCTGGATTTGCAATGGGGGATTGCTTCCTTTTCCATGTTTTATCAGTTCATTGACTTCTACAGCATTCCATCTCTTCTTACCAAATATTTCTATTAGTCAGTTTTGTAGGTATGACATTGTCTGGGTAATTTTATTAATAGGTCCCTGTTGGCTAAACATCACATTATTTGTACATACAGTCCAAGTACTTTAAGTCCGGTGGTAGTGACAGGAAGACTCATTCCTGGGATCACAAAAAGAAGTTAGTGTGGGCCAGAAAGCTGTCTTTAGGGTATAGTTGTTAAAAACCATTAAGAAAGCTTCCCAGATCCTATGCATATCTGTAGTCATCACAGTCTGGACATCATGTTCTTTCTGTTTCTGCCCATGAATCTGTCATAACATCTATGTGCCACTTACAGTAGTAAGATTATACCATAAGTTCAAATAGTCAAGAATGCAGAATCCCTCTACAAGTAAAGATAGTAGATGAAAGAAAGACATTTTTAACTCACACAAAAAAACACACTCTTTAAGCAAGCTAAGTATATATAGTTTTTCCCATGTCAAGTTATTCATATTTTGTGAACTATGTCATGTGAGGTTTGCTGTATTTGCAATGGTTTATTATTTTTCTTTTTCAGAATTTCATGCATGAGCACCGAATCTATGTTATTTCTCCTCTCCTTTCTCTTCCTTCGTTATTCAATATTTTCTTCTTTTATTACTTTTCTGTTTCTCTCCTGTGTGTGTGTGCGTATGTGTGTGTGTGTGTGCGTGTGTGTGTGTGTGTATCCTACTAAGTCAACTGACTGGATTTTTTTTTACTCTAGATTATTTTTTTGGCTAAATCGATTTTAGAGCCATAAACCCATCAGAGTTTGGTCAGCTTTAAAGTTTGAAAAGGCTCGGGTTTTATGTCCAGGTCATTGCAACAGTTTGGGCTTGTACTTTTATTTCTCTTATTACTTGGATACTACACCAAATTACAGTTTAGACCAGTAAAAAAAATAGTCTCATTTCAGAGGAAATAAGACAACATTTCAGTGTCATTTTAAAGCCCTTCCCTCCAAACTGTCCTTTCTCCATACATCAAACAATAGTGGTAGACACAGAAACAAGTGATCAGAATCATAAGAAGTTAGGATTCCCTAGTTGTTGTGATTGTAACAAAATCCAATTACATGTTTCCTTTTTTTGGGGGGGGGGAGCTGGGGACCGAACCCAGGGCCTTGCGCTTGCTAGGCAAGCGCTCTACCACTGAGCTAAATCCCCAACCCCCAATTACATGTTTCCTAATCACAAAGAGAAATGGAATTCTGGAAGGAATGCATGTTATCATCGACTTCCCTTTTGTGAAGGTTAGTGCTGTCTAGTATTTTTCCAATTCTGGCTAAATAAAGTACAGTTCCCCCAGACTTACTTTTAGAGGTTTTAATGTTTATTACAGGATTATTTTCTAATTATGTGTGCTTTTATAGGGCTATGTGCACTGGAATACAGTCAGAAACCAAAGAGAGATGAATGCTGGTGTTTAGCTGGCTTCCTCATCTTTTTTATGCAGTCTGAGCCCCCAGTCCCTGGAGGGGTGCCACTCATATTCAGAATGTGTGTTTTCACCTCAATTAACCTGATCTGGATAATTCTTCATTGGCAATCCTAGAGGCTTGTCTTTTGGTGATTCATGCTCCTGTCCACTTGATAAGTAATGTTAATCATTAAAATAACACAAGATCAGTTAGCTCTGTATTTTCAACCTCCCAACCTCTCACCATTGTGAATTTCTAATCAGTCCATCAGCCTTTTACAATCTTTAACAGTTGTGTGGAGTTTTTTCCCTAGGAAAATTATCTATTCTATTGTGAATTTTTAATCTAATACTAATTTTCTCTCAAAAGGACTTCTCATATAGCTATTAAATAATTTTTACAAATCTCTAGTGGATTATTATTTTCAATATATTTTGTGGAAAAAAAGCCTAGATGGCAGTATTGTTAAACATGAATGGGACTGGTGATGTAATTATGTCATATCTTCAAGAATAAAAATAATTATTATAAAAAATACATACAAAACATGTTTGGGAATTCCTGTCTAGAATCTAGACTTCCAGAATATTTTACAGTCAAATTCTTCAGCTTAGAATCTTAAGGAACACTTCATACCTGCTGTGAACATAATGTTTTCTGCGTTGTATGTAAAGCCTCTGCCTCTAGACCTGACCTGCCAGTAGCCAGCATGTGACAGAGATGAGTTTGATCCTGTAGCCATGACAATAATGTATGCAAAATAACACAATGTTTACTAGGCGTATAATAATGTTAACAGTCTGTCATCACTGTCAGTACAAGGTAACACCCACTTGAGATTCTGTCCACTACTATCTATTGCCTCCCAACTCCACAGTATCTTAGAAAACAGTAGTGTAGACAAAATGGAGACACTTAAGTCAGGACACCATGATACAGCTTCTATGAAGCCACTAGGACTTTTCAGTGATACAGCTGTGGTTTGATCACTGATGTTCCGATGAATATCCACTCACAAGTGGTCCTATAGTAAAGCACAATAAACTCATTTGTTCACCAAGCTGGACTGGTATAGAATCTATTTCTTTGGTCTGTCATTGGTACCGAACATGAGTTAAGTGAGTGTTTATTAGTATCTCTGCAGGAAATTAAGTAATGCAACATAAGAAACTGCGAATTATATGTAATCCATAACCAGTAAATAGTTCTAAGAAGACAGAGCTGAAGGAAAGGCATGGGAAAATATATGATAATACACTGGAACATATAACTGAGAGTGATAATACCTCTTTTTTATAAAGGAGATCATTTTCTACCCTTTAGTTAAAACAGGTAGCTTGTATAGGTACTTACTCATATGGTCTGTGGACATATGCATCTCGGATTTCAAATGTTGTTTCCTGACAAACAATGTGGATTTCTTCAGAAAGTAAATATAGATGCCTTCATGTGTTGGTTCTGTTCATACAATTTATATTTTATCAGAAATGTAATACAGAATTGATCAATGTTCTCTGCGTAATGTCACATTCTTTCGCACAGCTTCTTTCTGGTTAATATAGTTTATTATTGACAAGTCTGTGTATGACAATAGCTTTCAGATATCACAGAAAGATGTGAAAACTTCACAACAAACTATAGCTCATGGAATTTACTATTGGGGAAAATAACAGTAAAGGAAATTATTAAACTTTTGTAATTATAAATATATCATTTAACATTTCCGAAATCTATGCAATACCACATTGTTTGTTTTATGTTATATATATATATAATATATACATGTATATCTTAAAATTGTATATATTCTCAATCAGTTACTAAATATGAAAACTATATTATTTGTGATGTTTTAAATAGAAATGGCCCCAATAGGCTCATACATTTGAATGCTTGGTTATTAGGGAGTTGCTCTACATGACAAAGATTAGGAGGCATGGCCTTGTTGGAGTAGTTTTAACTTTGTTGATGAAAATGTGTCCCTGGGAGTGGCTTTGGGGTTTCAGGTACCAAGCCAGGGTCAGTGTCATCCTCTCTTACCGCTCTCTGTGAATCTGGATGTAGAATTCTCAAGCTCCTCTCCAGCACCATGTCTGCCTGCATGTTGCCATGCTTCCCACCATGCTGATAATGGACTAAGCCTCTGAAACGTCTGCAAGCCTCAATTAAATTCCATCTTTTATAAGAGTTGCCATGGTCCTGGTATCACTTCACAGCAATAGAACACTAAGACATTGTTTTACTTAAAATTAATCATTTGTATCATTAAAAACGGAATTAGATACTGGCTAGGCACAAATTTAACCTCATGTTTTATACCCACTGTCTGATAAACGTGTTTCTTAATTCTGACTTAAGTTGAAGGAGTGTATTCTAAGTAAGTATCTTCCTCCTAATTCCTTCTTACATTAATTTAGCACACACCTGAAGGCTCTAAATTACTTTGACCCTAAATTTCTATAATTTTGACAGTATGGTTAGTTAAAAATACAATCGTTAGTAGTACGGTAGACATGTACCAGATTTATTGAGCCCTCACCATGGAAAGTGTTTTCCATATATTACTTTATTAAATCTCATTATTTGATAATGTTTTATCATTGCCAATTCATGAGCGTAGAAGCTGGAGTTAGTAACAGTTTTGCACAGTCGGTGGCATAACCTATGTTTTAAACGACTGAGATATTATGCCTCTGTGTTTAGCTTAACTGACATTTATGTGCCAGCCAGTAATCAAATCAACAGAGCTCCTTGAGTCTGGAGGGGGGCCTTTCCATATGAATATGGTTAGTGTTTATTTACTACACACCAGTAAAGTTATATATCTGTCTTCTGAATATTAAAAAAAATTCTGTATAGTATAAAAGATGATTGTTGGCCAGACCAACTCACCACCAGCTGGTTTTTCTTAAGACCCTCAATGTGTTTTCTCTGATTCAGTAGCTAAATGATTCTTACCATATACTTTGGTGCCAGAGCTGTTAGGCTAGTCTATGATCAGCTGGCAGTAGCCACTGGTTGCTAAAGGTTTGCACTCATCCTTGAGTAATAGAGTTCAATGCAGTGCTCCCGGACAGTCTTGTGTAATGAAGCAAAAGCACTTAGGGAGTGGTGGCTAAGGGTTTAGCTAGAGTGCTCTGCTCTTGAATGTGAACATTGGAATCAAATCATTTCACTAAAAGGAAAGGCCTGTCTGTCTGTCTGTCTCTGTCTGTCTGTCTGTCTGTCTGTCTGTCTCTCTCTCTCTCTCTCTCTCTCTCTCTCTCTCTCTGTGTGTGTGTGTGTGTGTGTGTGTGTGTGTGTGTGTGTGTGTGTGTGTGTGCACTTGCATGCATGCACATGTGGCGATCACAGGAAAGCTTTCAGAATTAGGTTCTATCCTTCTACCATTACTTGTTTCAAAAGCTATGTACTTGGACATTTATTTATTCTTAAGAATGTACCAAAGAGGTGGGGGAAGCAGAGACTGGGGAGATAAATCACTCAATGAAGTGCTTGTCACACAAGCATGAAGATTTGAGTCCATCTTTATCACTCACATGATGTCACCAGTTGTGATGTCTTGCTTTTGTAAGCCTAGAACTGGGGATGAAGATTCAGGAGAAACCCTGGGGTTCACTGGTCAGACAGCTAATTTTTTTCAAGTCCTGCATCCCACCAAAAGACTTTAAATCCACTTAAACAAAGTGGATTGTTTGTAAGGATAAATGACAACCAAGTTTTTTTCCATATCTCAAAACACATGAGCAGGACACACAGGGCACACACACACACACACACACACACACACAACCCACACAGGTAAATAAAGTTATGGGGGATCAATTTGTAAATTATTGCAACATAATCTTAATTACAAAGTTAGGCAGAAGAAAGAAAGATAATTCTTCAACACTATCTCCTTATGGGGTAACTGTAGGGATGTTAATATAAAAGTCCTTCTAAACCAAGAATTTGCCTAGTCACGGGGATGGGGATCACTGAAAGATTCAGTGACTCTTCTGTCTGGGGTCTTCATCGTGAGTACTTAACAAATGTCCCTAGACCTATGTTTCCCTTGAAAGATAAACTATCTTCATTATGATGCAGTTTTCTTCTTACATTGAATGATCCCTTGTCATTTTCCACAAGAACATGGAGTTGAAAATGTTGTACCTGTCACAAGATGTTTGAAGAGCAAAGTGTCAGTCAGTACACAGACTAAAGTGAGCAATTTTGAAATTATATAAAATTCCCTGTTCCAAATTTTCATCCTGTCATGCTATGAGCTGCACAAACATTCAAAAGAACACACAGATCTATCTTATGTCTACACAGGTACAATAATAAGCCATGCTTCAAAATTTATGCTAATTACATGAGATTTTCATACATGTATGTACTTGTCATAGATATATGTAAGTAGATATACATCAAGACACCCGGTATGTTTATTTATCTAATTTTAGAGGAGCATCAATAAATGATGTGTTGTGTATTGATGATAAAAAAGGACTTTTATGGGTAAATTCGATGAGTTGTGGATTTATGGCAAAGTTCAGTAGCCTCTGTGTGTTAAGGATAATAAATACTGTGTAAAGAGATAGAGACAATGAATGACAATGTAAATTGAAAGCTGTGGTTTATAAAAACACAAAAATAACAACAAAAGATGAGTTGATTCTGTTGGTCTTCCTGTGGAGTTCCTATCCCCTTAGGGGTCTGCAATCCTTCCTCTTATTCTCCCATTAGAGTCCCCAAGCTCCACCCACTGTTTGGCTGTGGGTGTCTGCATCTGTCTGAGTCAGCTGATGGGTGGAGACTCTCAGAGGGCAGAGTATCATTAACAGTGTCAGGCACTGGTGCTTGCCCATGGGATGGGTCTCAAGTTGGGCTTGTTGGTGGTTGACAATTCTCTCAGTCTCTGCCCTATCCACATGCATTTATTGCAGGCAGGATAACTTTGGGGTCTTAAGTTTTTTGGGTGGGTTGGTGTCTTTATTGATCTATTGGAGTTTTTGCTTGGTGACAGGAGTAGCCTTTTTAGGTTCTATGTCCCCAATGGTGTGCATCACAGCTATGATCAACCCCCCATCTTGATTCTTGGGTGCTTCCCTTATCCCAGCTCTCTGTCTCTTCCTGGAGATTCCCCCACCTCCCCACCTGTTCATTTGTAGATTTCCATTTACTCCCATAGTCATCTGGCCATCCCTCCTGTCCCTACTCACACCTCATCCTGAACCCCTATTCCTTTTTCCCATCCACTCTACCACCTGATTACATCCCTCCATCTCCCTCTTCCATAGGAGGAAAGATTGTTCCACCAGGGCTATAGGAATTCCACAGGAAGAATCAACTCACCTGGACCATTGGAGTTTTCAGAGGCTGAACCACCAACCAAAGAACAGACACAGGCTGGACCTAGGCATCCCTGCACATCTGTAGCAGATGTACAGCTTGTTCTTCATGTGAGTTCTGAACAACTGGAATGGGGACGATCCCAAAAGCTGTACCTGGGCTATGTTTTTCTAGATGGGTTGCCCTGTCTGGCCTCAGTGGGAGAGGATGTGCCTAGCTTCACAGAGACTAATGTGCCAGGGTTGGGGTATACCCAGGAGGAACCCACTAGCTTAAAGAAGAAAGGGAGATGGGGAAAGATTGTGGGAGTGGGAGACTGGGAGAGGGGCAGTGAGCAGGTTCCTAAAAAGTGAATAAAGAAAAAATAAACAAAAATTAAATTAAAGATGAATGAAACCCACAAGAATTTGCACTTTTGATCTCACAGCAGCTGTGACTGCAGACAGAAGACCTGCACATATTCAATCCTCACAGAATCCCAGCATGTGTGGAAATGGGTCTTACGAAGTTCCACCTCTAACTAAGAAGCCCAACAATTGGGCTTCTGGGGTAAAAGAGTCATTTTTTCAGGGTGCAACACCTGGGGGATACTGGTACTCTAGTAGGTGACCCTATAGCTTTTGCATATATTGACAACACTAAAGAGAATCAGTGTGTAAAACCAAGCCAAGCCAAACCAGACCAAACCAAACCAAACCAACCCAAACCAAACCAACCCGAACCAAACTAAACCAAACCAAACTAAACCAAACCAAACATTATGTGAACTTGGGAGGGAATAGCTGGAATGGAGGGGGAAAGTGGAACTAGGAGGGGGATGAATAGGACAGGATCCAGTTGCATCATGTGAATTATGAATATTTTAAACAATAAAGTAATATTACAAATAGAAACACCATAACCAATGTTGTTATTCACTGTATTTCCCAAGCTGAACCATCTTGTAGGCAATCAATTCTGTTTTGCTTCCCTGGCCCAACTGATTAAATGTCAGCATTTCTTTTCAGAGGTGGAGAAATTGATATTATGGTCTTTTACTTACATTATTCTTACTCTTTCATAAATTTCTCCCCAAGTTTCAGACAGCCTTCAATTACATTTTGGCAAATGTTTCACGATAAAATTTATTTGTAAGTATTTTCTATGTTTTGTTACTGGTAAAAGGAAGATACTGTGCTTATTTAAATCAGGGTTGCTATATTTTTTTTTCAAAGGAAAACAGGACTCAAAGAACGATAGGAGGCATTATGCCATTTTAAAATGCCCCTGCTTTTCCTAGTTGACAAGGATCAAAATGCTATAATTAACCCTCAAGTCATGTTCCTTTTCTCTGTCATTGTCCAAGAATTGTATTTTTCAGTTCTGTTGGAAACTGGCTGAGGCTTGATGTGTGCTATCTTTCCAAAGATTGATTATGGTGTGACATCCTAATGGCATCTGGGTTGCTACTGACCAAGAGGTGACAATGGAGTTAGGGAACTGACAGTGATGTAAAGGGTACATGACTGCCAAGCTCTCTCTTTTGGGCTATTTTTATACATTGTACTGAGTTTGAGCCCTGACTCTCCACTACTGGAAACCTGTAGTCTTTACCTGAATAGTCTTCGAAGCACAATACCCCTATCTAATCTCCTGTCGTATATTGATTCATTCTCTCTCTCTCTCTCTCTCTCTCTCTCTCTCTCTCTCTCTCTCTCTCTCTCTCTCACACACACACACACACACACACACTCACACACACACACTCACACACACACTCACACACACACACAAACACACATACACACACGGCACTCATACAATCTTGTTTTTTCTATAATAGAACCTTGTAATCCTTCTTGTAAGAAAAACAAAATCACAGTTGCTTGTTTTCTTCATACTTGCAAGTCTCCTAAGCTTGCATTTTCTATCTTTTAAAAAGAGAAATGTATTACAGCGGTCTTTCTGCATGGTTGAAGATGGGAACTAGTTCAGTGTGGTCTGCCTCATGAGCTGAGGGACTGTGGAGTGTGCAGCAGAAACATTATTATGCCCGATTTTGTCTTCGTATGAAATTTTCATAGTATTTTCACCTGTACAGGAACCAAACAGTTCTCCTTTTCTTCCTTCATATGTGTTTTCTACAAACATCTAGCAAGGTACCCTCCCTCTTCTCTGTCAGTGTCTGAAGACCCCATCTCTGCCCCTTAATGAGCTCTCTCTTTATTACTCTTTATCCAGTCCTGTCATGTCCTTAGGTCTTCCCCTTGCTCTGAGCATCCTTAGTACATTTGTTAGGTTAATCATACTCACAAGTATCTGTGGCTTAATATTTCTTATATTTTTGAATACTGTCATGTGCATGGAGGTTTTGAGCATATTCTTATTTGTTCCTTAAAATGAACATTTGTCTTGTTGGTTTTGAGGAAACTGACACACAGTCATAGAGACATAACAGACATAACATGCAGGCAATTCAGAACTAATGGACATAGAGTGTGACACTGTTTCAACTCAAGGGAGTTTCTAATCATTTCATGAACATACTAGTGACATATGTAAGTTAATTGATTCAGCATACACTCATTGGACAGCCACAATACACAGGATTGTTGCTAGGCAACTAAGGATACAAAACGAAGTAGAGCAAGTTAGATCCCTGCCTCTAAGAACGTACATTTCACTCCAGAGGACTAAAATTATATAATCACGCAATGAACTGTTTGGTTGTCTCTGCCAGCAGTACAGTTTGGATGCATAAAGGGATTTATTGAGTTAGAAACACTCTAGGAAGAACAAACCTTACTCAGAGGGGACTGAAACTATGAGGGGACTGAAATTCATCAAATAACAAGAGAAGGAACATCTATGTTAGGCAGGAAACATCAATGGCACATCAATGAGGAAGCAGAGGGGTTCCATAGGACATTTCATTGTACCCATTCCCATTGTTACTGCAAATACCCTGAGGCACATGTTCCTCTACTTTTGCTTAATAACAAGTCTAAGCATGTTCTTCAAGTCATTATAATTTTGTTTTTGAGAAATAATGGTCCTGTTTGTAGAATTTAATAATTTGCTTTAGTTTTTCAGAGATTGGGCAGAGTAGAAATAATTTGACCCACGTCAAAGATAAAACAGGTTTGAGAAGTATGAGCCAAAATTAGTGCAGTAAACGTATGAGCCTGCTCCCTAGGGACTCCTTGGGTTCGGTGACAAGGAGAAATACAAAAAGTAGGCAGCCATCCCTTTCTGTCTGAGAGCAGGGCACTCCCTCTGCCTCTTATGTGGATTAGGGCAGATAGAAGGCATTAGGCAGGTCTCAGCATGGGACAAACAAGTGTGTCTGAGAGAGTGTTGTCTCTCAGTCAGACAGGCCTACATCCTGCTCCTGGAGCTATTCAAGCTAACTTCTCCATCTGGGAAAAACAAATAATACAGAAAGCCCAGCTATTATTGGTGTAAGTCCTAGGGGTAATGTCTTGAACACAGAAACTCTCTTCATTTATTTCCTCTTTATTATTCCTTTCTTCCTCGTTACTGACACATTTCTGTACAATGTAGCCACACGGGGAGGATAAGAGCTCAGGAAGTGACTGGAAATTTTATCCTTTTTTAGATTTTAGCTGCCCTCACCACTGTTCACTTTCTCTTCTTCAGTTGATTAAGATACTTGAACAATGCAAATTATATAATTGAAGGTATTAAGTGCATCTTTTTAATGTATGAATACATTGTGACATGATTGCCTCCAACAGCCTTACTAACCTATTACCTTACCTAGTTGCCTTTTGTTTTTAACTGCTAGACATGCTATTTATTATTCTTTTATAATTCAGAACTGGTTACATTTGTATTCTATTTAATATAAACTAACAAGAAGTATAAAGTATAGCACATTATATGTATTCATATATATATTCACAATTCAAAATGTTCATATATATATGAATATATTAATAAAGTATAGTAATTTCTTGGTATTCATACATAGAAACACTGTGCTTTATACCGTCAATGTGTACAGTTTGTGGTATATAAGTTGTTTGGCCAACATGTCACCTCTGCCTTCACCCTCAGGTCTTGGTAGCTACTCTTCTCTGTTTCTTTGAGTTTGGTGTTTAAAAAATCCCACATATGAGAGCAAGCAGTCCGTTTTTGCCACTCACTTACTTTGTTAACTAACTGAAACTATAGTTCACACTCAGCTTTAGATTTAGATGAATTATCTATTATCAAATTGCTGCTCAGCTGCCATAGTGCATGGCACGTAATCAATGCCTGATAAATCATGTTAGTTTCCCTTGAATATTGCGAACCAGCCAAGTTTAAAATTCTGCTTCCTCAAAAGTCACTATGTTCACATCCAAGTGTTTGCTAACAAATGCCAATGAATCCTTGGATGCACATGCCACAGGCAGACAAGGAAATCATGTTAGAGAGCCTGCAAGGATGCAGAACTAGTGAATGAGTACGTAGAGGCATCGTCAAAGGATTTCTTGGCTAATCATAAGGAAGACACTAGGCTTCTCTGACTTGGTCAGAGAATCCTCTAGTATGGGCACCATAGGCTCTTATAATGCACTTAACACCTTCACTTAAAAATGTGACTGTGTGATTGTGTAAGTGAGAATTTCACCAGGAACCCAGCCTAGGATGTACAGAACATCTGAGGACTCGCTTACTCATTACATAAGATCTTTCCTATTGGCTGTATCTAATCAATCTCCTGCCGCCATACCGCTAAGATTTTTAGACAGGTGTGCCAACTCCCAGTGCATAGCAGACTGTAAGCTTGATTTGTCTGAGAAAGGGCCCACCATTTTAGTTCAGGTTTACAAGGAAGTTACTGTGTAGCCAAGGCTTCCCTCAAACTTGGGATCCAATTACCTCAGCCTCCTGATTGCTGTGTCCACAGAAGTATGGCACCGTGCCCAGCTACAAGGACACAGGGTTTAGTGAATCTCTATAGTTTATACTGATTGTACAATCAATTTATGTCTCTCAAAAGCTTCTAATGGCTTCTAAAGTCAGCATGGCTAATGACATTGATTTTAGTAGTAAACATTTATTCATTTATAATATCACCTCAAGTTATATCATTATATATATTATATATTATACATATTATATATATTAAATCATGAATATAATAACAGTACAGTAAGCACATTTTCTGACTGTGGTGTTGGAATGTAGTATATAAAGTCAGAAACAGTAAAGTAGTTAATGAAACAATATTTATTTATTATTCTTTTATAATTCAAAACTGGTTACATTTGTATTCTATTTCATATAAACTAACAAGAAGTATATTTTCTAATTGTGTGAACTATTATTGAGAGAAAAATAAATGTAGTTTTTGGGCATTCTTTTGCTAATAATAGTCTTGCAAATGTTTTGTCGTTTTGGAAACTAGAATTTTTCTTGTATAACCTGGTTCATTATTTAGAAAAACTGCTATGAAATTAATGTAAAACTTTCTACTGTAACTTTCTATACTTAGACAAACCTTGTCCTTGACTTTGATTATTTGTATAAAATTGTGTTTAGTACTTTGAAATTTTTGCAGAAGAAATGTGTGTTTTTTTCCTTCTGTAAATTTTTATTCTTTACAAAGCTTTCAACATTCATTTCTTCTTGATTTTTCAAGATGGACAGGGCATGCTTTTAGTTATAAGGTTGTTAGAGTACACGCTAAAAGAGCTGAGGTCTGAGCTTGTGTGTACAGCTAGCCAGTTTCCTGATCATGACTAAAGGCTTTTTATTTTCCACAATCACAGTTCACAGAACAGTCCAGAAAACTCAGACAACGTCTGTCATTTAATAGAAAGCCCTAATGCTCTCACTAGCTTGTTCAAAACACATTTATCTGAGCAGCAGACCCTAAACTGAGTGGTCTGACCTTGGCTTCAGTCAAGTTTCCATATCACAGAAATTGACACATACCACAGAGTACTCAATCTCAGCTCATCTTTCCATGTTATAGTCAAAATCAGCTTGCATGTCTGTGAAGAGGTGAATGTCCTTATACACTTTTATAAACCCATTATTATACCCCAGTCTGATGTCAAAGAGGGTAACATGACTAGACTAGAGTGTAGATCCCCAGGAACAATAAATATCACTCTCATGTAATGTTTCCATTCAGTACTAGTAACAATTGTATCGTTTGTACCATACATTAGATTAGAGAGGCATAGCAGACTGGGTCATAATTTGTTTACTACACAATGAAACTGTTCCTGAAATCAGGAAACAGTGTTTTCCTTGAATTTTTACTCAGTTTATCAAAAGTAAGATCATTTTAAAAATTACACACACACACACACACACACACACACACACAAACATACACATACACATATATTCAAACCTGAGTTTTCTCAACATGGTTAATCATTACTATCTAGTTGATTGGCTTGAATGATGCTTATGTTACTAAAGGAGCTTCCAGCATGCCTGCAGGGCATTTCCAAGGAGGAGTCATAGAAAAAAAGAAAAAAAGAGAAAAAACCCCAGAAAACCTACTATGGAGATGATTTTGGTGCACCAGGCCTTAGCTAAGGGCATGGGGGTGGGGGATGAGGTTGAGAGAAAGCCAGGTGATGTACGTCTCTTTCCCTATCTGCTTCCTGTCTACCTGCAGTAACAGTGTGAACCACGTGCTCCTTTACAAGATGGAGTGAAATCCTGGAACCCATGAGTCAGAATCAATCCTTCCTTCTTTCAATAGATGTTTTCTTCGGGTGTTTTTTTTCTACACTGTAGACAGCAGTTTCTTTTTTTTCCCAAAATACTTTCTCTTGCCTTTTCAAAACCTATTTTCTGTTGATTATAGGTAAGTATGCCACACTTCACAATGTTTGGAAGGATTATTTGAGCATCACATTCTTTTAATTGACATTCTTACATAAAAAATTTGAGGTCAAACCCAGAACAACAGCTGAATCCACTTAGAAAACTTGGACATCTCTTACTTTCAAGGTGAAACAGTCATTTACTCAGACCCACACACTACTATTGTCTTTGTTCCTCCTACACTCTAGTTAATATTGTCTTAATTCTCTACATCAAAGCAATAGTATTTAAAATAACATTCTCATTGATGTAATCACTGCTGTAATCATTATCAATAAAACAAGCATACTGAATGGGCAGCTTTTCATTGAATGAGGTAGCATGCAAGAAATTGTCCAGCAAATCACACACTAGGAGTTACACAAATGCCCTTTTTCAGTTGAACCAGCACAGGTGACCTGTTTTGTTCCCTTCCTTTGGCTTCCTGTTCTTCATTTGGATAAGTCCATAAAATAAATACAAGGTATATTAATACATCATTCTTAAGCAAGAGAGACTAAAAAATATATTAACTTTTGGAATCCAGTTCCCAAAATCATAATTAATGCTTTGTTAGGAAGGATCGACTGTATGTGCAACAGTAAGGCAGAGAATTTTGAGGCTGTCCATATCATGGAATAAACACTGTAGACGGGTATATTCCAATAAGCTGTGTACAAGTCTGCAAAGTATGTATACACATATAAGTAGTTTCTGTTTGTTAGATTTCACCATGTTTTTTAGGGCATGGTCTGTCTAATACAGCTTTTACATGGAGAACACTGCAGTTCCTCACTCTCCCTTGTTTAAAGATTATATTATTAAGCCATACTTCCTAAATTCTGATATATATATATATACCAATTGAAGAAAATTTTGAATTAAGAAATCTTAAGGATATTTACTTATAGGGGGTTGGGGATTTAGCTCAGTGGTAGAGCACTTGTCTAGCAAGCGCAAGGCCCTGGGTTCGGTCCCCAGCTCTGAAAAAAAGAAAAAAAGAAGAAGAAAAAAAACAAAGTATATTTACTTATGCTTGTGGATATAATGGTCCTTTTATAATTTCCAGTGAAGATTCTAACCCACTGGGCAGCAGTCATCCCAAAATCTGAAATAATTTCTAAGTATTTTTAGGTTACAAATAGAAGGAGTTCCAAAAGAAGGAGGTCTTCATAATGCATATCCATATACAGAAAATCTAACTTTGAAAGAATTATTTTAAGATATGCTAGTTTCAAATTTTCATTCATGTATTTCTTATGTGTGACCAGTATTTCTTACATTAAGCATTTAGTGGGTCAAAATTACATTTTTAGCCCCCACTTATACACCTTTAGCCCACATATAATTAAACTTTTCAATAGTATGAAGAAATTAATACCTGTAAGTACCAGAGGTTTCCCAGAGTTCACAAGGTGACAATTATTTGAGTCAATTATTTTTGTACCCAGCTCTCTTTAAATCTAGCCCATTTACCTTGTCATCGCATAAGCACATATTCAGCTAATTGTGTCAGTAGTGACAATTTGAAGTCATTTGGAAAGGGGACAAAATATAATTCATTTCCTATCCATGTACGTTAAATAAAATATAAGGAGTGGATGATAATGTAGACACAATCTCATATACATTCACAGATTAATATATGAATGAATATCTAGAGAACATACATATATTGAGGTGTATAGATGCAACTCGAGGACCTAATACATCAGGCCAGCCATCAGGCAAGAGTTCATGCCTACAGGTTCGATAACCTCCAGTACCCCATCTGCTGATGTCTAAGTGTTCACGAGCACAAGTCTCTGGATAAAGTTTCCTATCCACATTATGTAACTACTCAAGTAAAAGAAAATAAATATATTTACATTTTTAATTCAACTTAAAATTAATTCTCCCTAATAAGTAGTTCTCTCCACATTAGTAAATGAAATGTTTGACCTGTAGAAGACATGATGGATGAGAATAGTTTTTGAGTAGTCGAGGCTCTATGAACACATGTGTTTTCGCCTTGTGTTGAGGTACTCAAGGACTCCATGTATGATCTGTCAAAAGTTAAGTAGAACAAGAAAAGCTTTTTTTCTTTTATGGGATTTTTTATTTATATTTCAAATGTTATTCCCTTTCCCAGTTTCCCAGACATAAGCCCCCCATCCTATCTCCCTTCCCTTTTTCTATAAGGGTTATTTTCCTCCCTAACCACCCACACTTCCCCTTCCCCAACATTCCCTGATACTGGAGGTCCAGTCTTGGCCGGACCAAGAGCTTCTCCTTCCACTGGTGCCCAACAAGGCCATCCTCTGCTACATATGCAGGTTGGAGCGCTGGGTCAGTCCATGTAAAATCTTTGGGTAGTGGTTTAGTCCCTGGGAGCTCTGGTTGGTTGGCATTGTTGTTCTTAAGGGGTTGCAAGCCCCTTCAGCTCCTTCAGTCTTTTCTCTAATTTCGTTGAACTGAGAACAGGATCCCCTTTGGAGGAATTAGAGAAAGAAAATCTTTTAATGTAAGAAGCCTAGGTTACCTTGCTTATAAAGTGGGGGAACTACTATAATTATTCATCCCACTGAGATTAGATGGCCTGTTTTGTGTTTGGAAAACAGATTTTAAAATAGTTCAAATGTTTAACCTTGCATAAAAATGGAGAAAAATGCAGATATAATAATGTCAAGAAGACTGGTTCTACCATAGTTATTTCCAACTGATTAAAGTGCAATATGGGAAAATGAAATACTTGAATTAAAGTATTGTCATTGGTTAAATTAGTCTGTTTTACACTAAGTTAAACATAATGTTTTTATACATGTACATGTACATCACACACACACACACACACACACACACACACACACAGAGTCTAAAAAATAAGACTTGGAGGAGAAAACTGGGAGAGTCTTTAGCAGTGGTTTTTAAACTCCTTAATGCTGTGACCCTTTAAAACAGCTCTTCATGTTCTGTTGACATCCCCCCAACCATGTAATTATTTCATTGCTACTTCATAACTATAATTTTCCTACTGTTATGAATTGTAATGGAAATTTGTGATATGCAGGATGTGGCCCCCTGATGGATTTCAACCCACTGGTTGAGAGCCACTGCCTTAGAACCGTCTCTAACACGTGCTGGCTGGGAGATTTCTAGACAATCTTTCTTTCATGTAGCAAGTAAAACTTGTTCCTATAATTTCAAGCATTCTCTGATGCAAGAAAGGTAGACCCTTTCCTATAAAATTGCTTTATTAATTCTACCACATATTCCAAGACCTAGCACTTATCTTGTCAAAGCCCAATCCTGCTAAAAACCTCATTCTACTTCATTGTTTTGAGCATTAGGCTTATGATACTTCCAATTAAACTTAGAATTATATCATGCATGGTTTTATTTTACAGTATTTTGACATTTCAGTTTACTTCAAATGGTTCCCCTCCCCCCTGAATTTTGACAAGGTTGACTTGCACATCGCCCATGGATCACAGAAAATTCTATTATTTGAGAGCATAGTAAGGCTGACAAGCATGTATCCCCTATCACTCACCCCAGCGATTTAACTCTTATAAAAACATTTGATTGCCTCATTTTCCTGATTTTTATATATTATGTTGGTGTTTATTTTAAAGAAAATTTTGGAATTTTTTGGTCTTATATTCTTTAACAGTAACTTTGAAATAAGAGTATAATTCATGAATGAAAATTTTTTTGACACTGATTTATGATATGGTTATATAAATATATGAAAAAACAAGAGCGGGAAGAGCATTGGGCAGAGAGCAGTAGATCCATTGTTGTCTGTAGACACAGGAGGCCCTCAGTCTGCATTGGTATCAGTTGTGCAAGCAATTACCTATTACAGAGCAGTGTCAGGAATCGGAGATGGGTGACCCAGAGGCTTAGTGACAACCAGCTTGGAAGTAACACAGAGTTCCAGGTTTTGTGAAAAACTCCATCTCGTAAAATAGTGTGGGAAGCAATAGAGGCAGACACCTGATGTGTGCCTCTGACTTCTATGTAAGGCTTTGCACATGAGGGTGCTTGCACACACCTGTACACATTCGTAAATAACACGCATGCCATAAGAAAGAGAACAGCTATGTTTTTTTTTATCTTTACACTGATTCATTTAAGACAGTGGGTCCAGCATTTGCTTTAGAATTTCAAAGTTTCGAAAGGGAATGAACTTTGTGTTGCAACTTTTCCCTGTCAACAATCCTGCCTTCCTTCTCCTGGGCAATAATGACTGCCAAAGGTTTCCTGTAGTCTAGATGGGATTCTCTAGGAATTCAATCGAAGAAGTACTTCATCCCAACCTAGCCGGTGGTATTGTATTTCAGGGTTCACTCATCTTTGTTATAGTGTTCTTAAGTTGACAAAACAAAAAGAGTTATTTTCCTACATGCTCTTGAATTTTTCTCAACTTTTTTTTTCATTTTAAGGCATATTCACTTCCTGTACAGATTCAACATATACGGTCACTCATTTTTTTTTTATTTTTTGGCCTTTTTTGTTAGGCAGGCATGCTGTGTTATTCTTTCACAGTTGTCATAGCGTATAAATGGATAGAGAAGACTAAAACTCTTGTCCAGTATTTCACACTAACCTTTTGATGCTGAAGTGATACTTGCAGACCTATTAACATTCAGTTTGGAAAACTTGGATGAAAAAAATGCATACCCTATCTGTGTGGCTGGATGCGTGCTTTTGTCTTTAGGACCTGTGCATAGGTTACTTGCCTAGAGTCCTGGCAGCTTACTAACCTCTCAGGATTTATTGCCCAGGGGAGTGGACCTTGACAGGATTCTTCATTTTGCCTTCTTGCCTGTCATGGAACTCTACAGGTTGAATGAGAATGCTCACCTGGAATTGAGTTCACAGAGGCCAGGATTTCAGAAATAGATATTACCACCTTTATGGATCAGCCGTTTGTAACGGACAATCTACCAATCACTTTGGTGCAAGGTCATATTCGTCAATATCCACTTCGTTCCCCACTCCAACTCCCTCAGCCATCTCCATCTCCATGAATGAGACTTCAACAGAAGGTACATTTTCAATAGTTTATGATGGGAGTTTAAATACAATTAAATGGATAAATGTTGACACTCTGCTGTTTCAGTTGTTAATTGATTGCCTCAGTGAGATGAACAGATGACTATGAAATGCACTGGGATGCAGTTCCTTCTCTGCGTAGACTTCATCATCTAAGGTCTGTAAAGCCCAGAAAACCTGAGGCACATAAGCAGGCAGTGTGCAGCAATAGCGGGGACTGGAAATACCAAGATGTGCTCTTCCTAGGCTGCTTTGTTTTTGCTTTTGTGAAGTCTACATCTCAGTGCTCCACCAGAGACATCATGGATCAACAAACAGGGCTGAAACAGAACCCAAGAAATATATGTACATTAGAATCTTCATAGGTAAACACGGCTGGGAGGCTGGTGAGGATTAAGTATGATATGGAGCAAGGGATAGACTTTCTGTGACTGTCTGTGATGAAGGTATTTGTGGGAAACAGCATTCCAGAGAGATGGCAAAAGAAAGGAATTTGGAAAAATGATATGTTATGGCAGGATATCAACACCACATGAAGACTCGACTCTTCATCCTCAGTTTCCTCCCATTCCCCACCACCTAATCAAAGAAAAACACCTTCAAGTAGAAAACATTGCTCAATATTTTGGTGTTTCTTCTCTACCACATTCTTATTACATGTAGTGAAAAGATAATGCAAAGTGGAGGATTACACATTCGTAATGACAAATTATATCAAACAGGAAATATATTTCCTTAAATTCGACTTAGTTGCTCCGTAGCTGACATTAACTCTCTGGTAGATGAAATTACCTTGTCAGAGCCCACCATCTGAGAAGGAATTTTGCAAAATAAATTCAGTACATTTTAGGAAAGCTGTCAAGATATTTTTGGTATGCTGTTGTTGCGAGCTCTTTGGAGATGTGATAGACTATCAGACTATCTCTGTAAGGTGTAATTCCCATTCGATGTCTCAGATAGCAGAGACTTATCCTTGGTTGTAGGAGGATCACCCACTTAGTCATAAGTTCTCCTCTTACCTCTTGCTCCCACCACAATCTGTTTCCAAGGGTTATTTGTTTACTTTTCAGTCAATAAATGTTTATAAACATTTTGTCTATTAAATGAAGCCTTTCTGTTGCATACTTATACATACAGTTCTTGAGGCAGTGCTTCACCAAGCTGTCCAGGCTGGCTTCAAATTTCCCCTTCCCCTTGCTCAGTCTGGGAGTAGCCAGAGGCCAAAATTACAGTCACCTGCCATTGTACTGGGCCATTCAGGAAACACTTTTCAAAAATAAATTATGTGTTCCATAATCATCAGTGAGATTTAGTTTTAAAATAATTTATTTTCTACTCTAGCGATTTATATGCCTGTGTAGATTCACACAATGATTGTCACATTGTGAGAATATCTGGACGAGTGCTCTGGGGAGATACCCTCACTAGGACAGCTAGTTTAGTTTTAATGGTGACAGGAACATAAGGGTTTTGTATGCAACATGGACTTTTCTGTGTGAGACACAGAAGCTGGAATTTGAAATTCTCCTGCCCCTTGGAGTAAGCATGGACACAGTGTGTTTACTTAATAATTATTTATTGCCTTGGAAGAAATAAAAAAATAAAATTTATGATTTCTGAAAGCCTACAAATTTTACAAAGAGGACAAGCAGACTATAAGATATGAGAAATTATCCAGTGAAACAGAAGTCTCCAAAGAGTGATACAAGCAGAACATTACTCCACAAGGAACAGCACAAAAGCATAGCTGTATCATCATGAGAAAAATACAATGTGGTCAGGTTTGACAGAAAGTAAGAGATGTCAGGCTGGTGTTTGGAAATAAGATGATCTGCTTGTGAATAACAGCAAATATAAAGACGTCGATTAGAGATTAAACTAGGGTGGAGGTGTGCCTGCTTTGAGACAAGTAATCGGAATTTCATGTGAAAAAAAGTACTGGTGTGGAGTATGGAATCACAACAGTTTAAGTTTTCAAGCACATCTGTTGTGGTGATGCTTACCTAAGAAATTCATGGACAGCAGACTCAAGCTGATGTTTGAAGCCTACCTACCATACCATGAGATCCTATCTCATAAAAACATCCCAGCAGTAAGAGCTGGATTTACTGTAGTGTGGTTTATTAGGACCTTAGGTTGTAATTCATACTGTTCATTATCAACAACAAAGAAAGAACATCTTTCTGTTATTAAAATAAACCTCTTTCTCTCAGAAGTTTAGACATATACTTCTAAGAGGATTGCCTGTATACCTCTGATCAGCAGCTGTGGACAGAGAAGATAGAATTTATGGGAATATCTTTTGTCACACACTTCTAATCCTATAGCTTCCTAAAGTGCTTAGAATGGAGATAGAGTAGGATTATGATGGGAAACTCTCAAATTCCAATAGGGAATAAAAGGACAAACTGAAAAGGCAGCCACTATTCTCTCCATTAGGTTCCTCCCACTATGGCTCAAGGAACCTTGTGGAAGAGGAGGCATAAGGATTATAGGAATAAGGGAGATGGAGGGCACCTAAATAACAAGGCCTTTAAACACAATAGGGCCAGGTTACATCTGAACTCACAAAGGCTGGGGCAGCATGCATAGAGCATGGCAGGGCTGGGCCAGATTGGATACCAGAGGAGAGGTGCGGACAAGTCCCAATCTGTAACCTAGAAACTGTCTCCAATTGAAACTACTCACTAATGAAAAACGTTAGTTTTCTCCAACAGAATCTCCCTGGATATACAAAGGATATAAGCATAGGCCCCATGTCTAACATGTGGCCAACACAAAATGAACTCAAAGGTATTTTTAGAGGTTTTCTTTTCTTTTTTTTTCTTTTCTTATCTTTTTGTTTTAATACTATGGTTTCTGATTTCGTGCTTTTGTGGGATTTCTTTGTTTGTCAATGTGTGGGTCTCTCTCAGTGTCTATATTCTTCTTTGCCTCTTTGTTTTTCTGGTTCTTTTTTCAGGTTTTTATTATTGTTATTGTTTCTTGTTGTTCTTATTCTTGTCGTCATTGTTGTTTTTCTTCCACATTTGATTTTTAACAAAAAAACAAGAAAGTATATAGATTTGGGGATGTGTAAGGTTGGAAGGACCAGAACACTAGAGAAGGCTGACATCATACAAGGTTATCTTTTAAGGATCCAGCTAGTAACATAATGAGATAAAAATGTACTGCAAGGTTGAGATCAGAGACTAATAGCATTTTAACAGATTAGCAGCGGGGTACTTTGAAGAGAAGAATTGAGGAGTGGAATCAAGGGGATCAGAGCTTACTTAATTTGCTTTAAACTCAGCTAAAACCAGGTGGGACCATACATTAAGAGAAGGTGATGTCTAGAATTGTTTCTTTTCTGTCGCTGTGACAGAACCTCATGATCAGGGCAGCTTATAGAAAGAAGTGTTGATTTCACTTCCAGTTTTAGCAGCTTAGTATCCATAATGGCTGAAAGAGTACAGCAATAGGTAGAATTCATGGTGGCAAAACCAGAAAGCACACACCTTGAACTGCAAGCATAAAGCAGAGACGGGAAACTGGAATTACCTAAGGTCTTTTAATCTCAAAGCCAACCCCATGTGATAGCAAGGGCACACCCTCTAGATATTCCCAAACAACTCTACCAAGCGTGGCCTAAGTGTTCAAATAGCCAAGACTCTAGGAGACATCTCGTTCAATCACCACAATCTGATTATCTACTTTATTGGAAAAAGTACTACAAAGAGTGCTATTTATAATAGCTACTCTATGAAGAATTGTACTGTGTATTGAAAGGACATGGGGAGAGCTCTCTTACAGACATTTCTGTTTCATGAGCATTTAACTAAAGCTGTTTGAAGGTGACATGTCTGGAATATCTAAATCAACTTTGCCTAAATACTTTTAGGAACCTGAAGCAGGCTAGGCCTCGCTGAGTCCTTCTTTTCTTCCATGTCGTCCCATGGCCTCCCATATGGTTTATCCATCATGGTGTTTAGATAATTTACCAAACATTATGACAGCAAAAACATGTTCACAATGGATCTGAGTGATTCTGAGCAGTGTCTTAAGACCTGGACATAAAAGCTTGGCATATCTTGCTTCTTTCATGGTCCATTTATTTATATAATTGCAGAGTCTACTCAGATATCAGAGAGTCTTCAGTCTGTCTCTCTTCCCTTTCATCTCTCTTGTCCCACCCTCTTTCCTACTCTTTTAATACATGGAGTAATATATATTATGTACAATATAGTGTTACTAAAATCTTTTCTGAAGTGTGGAAGGAAAACCATTTTTCATAGGTTATTTGTTCACACAGATGGGGTAATGAATTCTGCAACATGCATAGTTTGTATGTACAGCAATATACATGCTATTTGGGAATAGCTCCTAACTCACAGTTTGGGTTGCTTTTATGTATGTTGTTATCGTTGGTGAAGTCACTTGTTTTTCACTTTGACACTATCCAATGCATTTATTTTTTCCCATTTTAATGCTTCTAGTTTTTAGTTTAGACGAAATAAAATTACAGTGTTTTACATAATTGCAGAGTATTTTAATGCATTTTGTTATTTTTTAAATCTGTAGGATATCCATGTAGCAACAACATGCCATTTTCTTTCATTTCTTATACTTTAAGAATATGCATGTTAGAAATAGATGAAAATTGGCAGACTAAAGAAAACTCTATCATGATTCAGGTTCTCTGAGAAAGAAGATTATAAGATGTAGTGAGCAACGTAAACAATAATGACATCCAAATGTATCATATTTATGGTCTTTTGTGTTTAGAAGAAGACATTTGTGAGAGTGACATATAGATATGGTTATTTTTTAATATGTATTTATTTTTATATATTCACTTTATATCCTACTCACTGCCCCCCTCTTGGTCAACCCTTCCCACAATCCTTCCCCCATTGCCCCATCCCCTTCTCCTCTGAATGTGTTGGGCCCCCACTGGCACTTCAAGCCTCTGCAAAGCTAGGCCAGGCACTTCATGTCCCACTTAGACCAGACTAGGCAGCCCAGCTAGACGAACATATTCCACGTATAATGACCAGCCTTTGAAATAGCCCCCATTCCAGTTTTACAGAGCCCACATGAAGACCAAGCTACACAACTGCTACATATGTGGAGGGAGGCCTAGGTTCAGCCCATGCATGATCTTGGGTTGATGGTTCAGACTCTGAGAGCTGCAAGGGTCCAGGTTAGTTGACTTTGTTGGTCTTCCAGTGGAGTTGCTATTCCCTAGGGACCACAATCCTTCCTCTTATTCTTCCGTAACAGTCCCCAAGCTCCATCCACTGTTTGGCTGTGGGTGTATGCATCTGTTTGAGTCAACTGCTAGTTGTAGTTTGTGTTTTGATTATTATATGCTGGGAGGATTTGCTTTTCTTATCCAGTCCAATAGGTATTCTATAAGCTTCTTGTATGCTTACAGTTGTCTCTTTCTTTAGGTTGGTGATGTTTCCTGCTAGATTTTGTTGAGAATATTTTCTGGACCTTGAAGCTGGGACTCTTCATTTTTTTCTATTCCTATAATTCTTAGGTTAGGTCTTTTCATGGTATTCTGGATTTCCTGGATGTTTCAGGTCAGGATTTTTTTGGATTTAATATTTTTTAACTGATGTATAAATTTCTTCTATCGTGTCCTCAATGCCTGAGATTCTCTCTTCCATCGTCTGCATTTTATTGGTGATTCTTGCTACTGTTGTTCCTGTTCTCTAGGTTTTCTATCTTCAGGATTTCCTCATTTTGTATTTCTTTATTGCATATATATTTCCACTTTCAGGTCTTGCACAGTCTTATTTATTTTATTTACTTGTTTAATAGTATTTTCCTGTAGGTCCTTAAGGGATTTATTCACTTCCTCTTTAAAGGCCTCTACCATCTTTATAAGATCAGATTTAAGAATACTCTCTTTTGTTTCTGTTGTGTTAGGATATCCAGGATTTGTTGTTGTGGGGTTACTGTGCATTGGTGGTATCATATTGCCCTAGTTTTAGCCGATTATGTTCTTTCGAGGGCCTTTAGCCATCTGGATTTTTTTTTTTTTGATCTGTTCTTGTTGTAGTAGGTATTAGGAGGGGGAGTGAACCTCTATGGTCCTTGTGTGGCAGGCGTCTGATCAGTTTCCTTGGGCCGTATGTAGTTCTGTATGGTTCAGGAGCATCAGGTCTGATGAAGGTGGGCAGAGAGGCAGCAAGAGAACAGAGATCTCCCTGGAATAGCGGGCTGCTCAGGGAAGCTTGTAATATGTCTATTTTAATAGCATATTATTTATATTTTTCTGACACATAAGAATTTCACATATTTAAGGTGAAGTATAACAGCTCAGTCCAATGCTTAATAATCAAAGTTAAGTGATTATTGTTTTCATCTTCTTGGACACTCACTGTTCTTTCGTGTTGGTGGACTTCATCACTATAAGTAACTATTTGTTATTTGCTTGAATATAAGTTTAAATATAAGTATTTAAATGCTCAAAGAATTTAATAAATATCTCATTGATGTGGTTTATTAAATTGGCATTTGTTCGAAAAACAAAAATAAGTGGTGCTGTGATTTTTTTCTGAGCAGAGAAACAGCTTTGTGATTTTTCTGGGTGGGAACATTGTAGAAAGGAAAATCAGAAGTTATATTTCGATCGTATAAATCTGTGTTGCATTTTAGATTCCCAAGCAGACATCTATGTAGCCTGTGGGATATATGAAGAAAAGTTCAAGAATGTAGTCTGAACAGAGAGCTGTTTATTTATAGATACTCTTTTCGTTAATTAGACTAGATGGATTTCACTTAGGGATGAGGGGAGGAGTATAATTACTGAGCCTCTGAGAAGTTCAAATGCTAACGGTTATAGCAGTGAGAAGGAACTAATAAAGAGAACTAAGAAGAAGTAGGTCTTGAAGTAGAAGAAGAGGAACATAGTGTCCAGCAGCCCGGTGAAATATCTGAAGGAGTGGGCATGGTCTAATTGGTGTGCTCTGTTGATTGCTAGGTAAAAACTGAAAATGGAGTAGTCATTTGTGGACTGGAACCCAATGACTTTTATAGGCGCAGCTTTGTTTCAATCAGATTGAAAAAGATAGCCTATGGGACATGTTCACAAATGTGAAGAGCATATGAGCAGAGCTGGTATGTAAAAAGTGCATGGTATATTTTCCAGTATGCCTGCAGTCTGCGAAAGTGAAATGTCACTCTTCTGTCCTGGCTTCCTCTCCAACTAGAGGGGACATAGAATGTTTTCTTTCACTACATCTGCTTACGTACATCTGCTAAAGTGAATGCCTGTGAATTAAAAAATATTGACAGGAATTGTTTTTGAATATTGAATGTATTTCTGCTTGTCTTCCTAATACAGAAGGCTTCCTCACTTCAAATTAAACTCTTGGATGGAAGCGCTCTCTTACTAGTATGCTAATACTACCCAAATGAATAACTCACTATGTCAAGTCTATTAGGAACAGGTGAATTTGAACGCTTTTGGACTTATGTTTCTCAAATGGCCACAGCTTGCATAATTATCTGTTGTCTGAATATTTTCTGCCTTGGTTGTGAAGGCATTTGCATTTGAGCAGCTGAGTTTGTGGTGAAAGGTCTCAGACTTTTCTTGGACTGATTCAGTAGAACATTATAAAGAGCAGAGTGAATAAAAAGGATACTCAGCTGGCAGATAGAGTACCTGAGAACCATGCCTGGATATGCTACATGGGTAACTAGAGGGACAGTGATGGAGATGAAAATCCCAAAACATAAACTATCCCAGCACACTTTCTACAAACTGAAGTAAGAACCACTTTCACTCAGTTTTACCTCACACGGCATTGAGGCATTGTGTGGTTGTGCAATGGTCTAATGTTCCATAGATCATTGTTAAGAGTCAATGTGGAGGCCTGGCAGAGTCTACACACTGGGGACTTTGAGTATCAGCCCTTCTCCTTCCGAGTTAGGGTTCACTGTGTTTTAGTGCAGTAAAGTTTGTAAGAACTTACCTGCCATTGACTTATTTTGAGAAATAAGATCAGAAACAAACATACTTTTGAGTGCATAAAACGTCATATCATTTTGTGATGTCTCTGAAATCTAGTTGAAATATTATTTGGACTTTCTTTGAAGGTTCTTGCTCAGATGGTGATAGAATAGAGGTGTGATTCAGTAGTCGCCTTTCAGGGCCCTGCAAAAAAAATGGTTTCTGACTGTCTTTTATATAAAATGAAGGGCAACATATTTTTGATTAGAAAATAAAAATTTTGTAGGAGTTTTCTTAAAAGAACATTTACTTGTGTAGTTGTTAGTTTTTTTTAAATTATTTGTTTTTAAGCTAAAACTAGCAAAGCTTAAAGGAGATAAAGAACATTCATCAGATAATCCCAGGGCAAGAATTAAAGCCTGTAAGTAGAAATACTTTAATTAACAAAGTATTCTTCACTAGATGTAACTGTTCTTACATATTGAGGCAACTGTTGTGGTAAAAGATTGCTATTCTTATCAACTCTCACCCTTAAAAAAGAATATACTTATGGTCCAAAAGATATGATTTGGTGGTTACAACTGCTATTTGCTCTTCCTGGGGATCTGGGGGATTCTCAGCACCTACGTGGCAGTTCACAATCATCTCTAGCTCCAGTTTCAGGGAGTGTGACACTACCATCTAGCCCCTGTGACACCAAACATGCATGGAGTGCACAGACATATAAACAAACCAAACACACATATACATAAGAATAAATAAATTAATTAAAAATCTTATTCTATGAATATATGACACTTAGCTTTTTAAATCAATGTAATTTATATACATAGTTATTTTGAATTATATATGTATTCAATACTAATAGTTTACTATTATTAAATATTTTATAAAGAAATAATCCTGTACTATGAGATTATTTTAAAATCATTCCATTGAGAAAACAATTTGAGAATCTTAAAAAGAAGTTTGTATATATATCTTATATTTTATGTATATAATATGCATACAAACATATAATTTGTGGTAGATACTAAGTGATTTCAAACTTTTTGTTTTTACATTAGCAATGAAGTTATACAATTGGAAAAATAATTGGAATAAGCTGTTAATTTGTAGGAATTGAAATTATCTTGTATTTTTTTTTCTTTTTTCTTTTATTGGAGCTGGGGACCGAACCCAGGGCCTTGTGCTTGCTAGGCAAGCGCTCTACCACTGAGCTAAATCCCCAACCCTATCTTGTATTTTTTAAAAGAGCAGAAGTAGCTTTAATATTTTCATTTTACATTTGTACATTAACTATACTGGTTAGTAATTAGCCATATCAAGTGGACATAGACCAGAAATAGCAAAAGTTAAGTCTTTAGATGGTTATAAAATAATATTAACATGATTATAGTTCCGAAAGTGAAAGGTAAAACTATAAATGTTAGAAAAATAGAACATTTTCATGACTTTTTAATTTTAAAATCTAATTTTGAAGATGATTAGTAAGCTGTAACTGTACTGGAAAAGCTTTAATAAACTGGGCTAGATGGAGTTGAATTAGTGCTTAATGAAAAAAAATGGTAGAACAAGGTACAAGGAGAGAGGCATGCGACAGGAGGATATTTGAGAAAGGGCTTCTTTCGGGAATACGACAGCTTAAATGTTAGTGATGACGCCAGCTGATAAAGACAAACCATTCCAAGTGTACAAATGGTAGGAATGGTCATGTTGTGACAGAGGACATCCAGATGGCCACAAATGCAAGAGGCTGCTCAAGTTTGTTAGTCAGAGAGGTACACAAATAAAACTTAAATTACTTCATATATTTCTTTTTCTTTCCATTCTCTTATTTCCTTCTTCTTTCTGATTTCCGAATTGCCTCAATTTTCCCGAGCTGGTTTGAAATCCACTATGTAGGTCAGGCATGTGGTGGCTTTTAACTCTCATTAGCTTTCTGCTTCCGTTTTAGAACCGTTGGAATTATAGTCATTGAGTCACCACACCTCGTTTTTCCAGTATTTCTCCACATTTGCCAGAATGATTATGACAGGAAAGAAGATGGCATGGGTTAGTAAGGGAGGGGAGCAATTAGAACTACTGTATACTGTCGGTGAAAATGTAAACTTTTAGGTCCCTGGAAAAGCATGTTTTAGCATCCACTGAAGCACGAATAATGCATACACTGACCCTACCTCTGGGTGATACTGGTACATGTTCTTTATGTCATCAGTCTGTTGCTTAAGTATTCATGGAGAAATGTGAACACTCCTCTGCTCGCCCAGACAGAGCACTAATGTGAGAAGAATGAGCAATTCCTCCCGTGTAACTTGCGGGACCAGTGAACTTGTAGCAGTTACTAAGAGGGAGCATGGGTAATTTAAAGGCATCTCAAAGCCAGGTAAGTATGGGCAAGGACTCCTGAAAGCTCGTCTATAGAGCTGAATCCCTGGCCAATCAGCAGGCAGCTTGCTCAGGGTTTCTGTTCCGTTACTAATTGTTTGTTGTACAACTTTAGGAGGGTCCTAGTGAACCTTGTAAGAACCACAGTTTCTCAAGCCTTGTAAATTTCATTAGCTTCCTTGTCTTATGAACCTTCCCTCTTCCTTTTGTAAACATTTTAATTTGGAGGAAATAGTTATACAGCAGTGTGCAAATGATCACTTACAGAAGGATGACTTAAAAGAGTCCAAAACTGGGAGTAACCCAGAGCAATAGTACAGGTGGAGTATGACAAATGAAATATTTCCTAGCAAAGGAACAAACCCGATGCTTCATTAGACAGTAATCTTAACATTTCATATGCTTATCAAGCAAAATAAGTCAGTCATGAAAGGTAAATTACTTTAGATAAAATTTAAAACACGTCGATGAACAAAAATAATGCATACATTAAGTTGTACTTCTAGGTGTATTCCAAGGCATCTTGCCGTCTGTAAGAAGCCTGGTAATACTTCTGAAAACAGTGAGACCTATAGGGACCCCTAGAGTTTTGCTCACAATCTGTTTCTTGAGCTACCTGCTAGTTTCATGGCTGACTTCACTTTGCAAATGCAAACGCTCTGTGTCTTTCTGGGTATGCATGAATACAGTAACAAATATTGATGGTTGAAATTTAGAAAAATTAAGGGAAATTGAGGAAGACAATCTGCAGCTAAAACATTTGCTTACACTAGCTCTTCTTTGAGAGAAGACGAGGTTTTTAAATAAAAAAGCCCTGCCGGAGTCTTAGGAAGAAGTCCAGTTTTACACAGTGTTCTTTGGCAGTCTGGTTTTCACCCTGCAAGGAGCTTTAGCCATACCACTAACACATTCTTCCATTTTTATCTTAAAAACAGAAAATTATTAATGTAAAAATCATGACTAAAATAAATATTTAAAATCATTTTTCTTATTAAGGACTTACTGGAAACATTTTATTAGGTAATGTGAGACTTTTAAATCAACTTGCTTAGTCAGATTTATTTCTTAGCATAACACTTACGCTTTCTTCCTTGAGGGATTTCCTTCTGTCTTCATTTTCATTTTTTTGCTTTATCCTTTGCCATGCCCCCAGCACCTTATTTCATATCACAAATAGCAGGTACCAGGTACCTTTTAAATATTTATTTGTAATTCTAATGCATGAAAGTTCAATCTAAACACTATGTTTAGGTTGGGCTTAACAACTTTGAAATATGTACTATTTTGTTATTTAAAAATCAAGGGGCCTCTCTTGAAAAGGATTATTTTGCATCTTTAACCCAATATGTGCATAAGTAAGCAGGTCTTATTGGAGTCCTGTTTCCTAAGACTGACTCAGGAACAGAGAGCTGGAAAGATGGACTTGTATCATGCCCATGTATCCTGTACATGTATCAGCTAGAGGTCAAAGCTTACCAGAACAATAAAATGTTAACCTGAGACACACATTTCAGCAAATGGCCTTTCTTTTGTCTCCTGGATTTAGGAGTGTCCTTCTGTCTGTGTTCATTTTTTATTTATCCATCAAAGTAAATCAATGCACAACATCCACTCCACTGTGCTGTAAGTTTCCCATAACCCGATCTCACATACTTATGAAAACACTTATGAAAACAAGGTCTTATTGAATCTGGAAAATATGGATATGTTACTATATTTCTCTCTAAGCAACTCAGTGTCACAAAGATAAGAAAAATTCCCCTAAGCTATGCTACTAAAATGGTTATAATTGTTTTGTACTTATATAGTTCTTCAATTCTCATGTGTAAAGTAACTATGAACTTTTATGTATTGTGTGTCTCCCACCACAGCTTCATTTACTTATTTTATAAAGAAATAACAAAATACGGGATTTTAATTTTAATTTTATTTTATTTGTAAATATCTATTGTTCACAAAAACTTACATTGTATATATTAATTGATAGTCATATATGTACCGTATAAGGTTTAAATCCAGCATAACTTCTGAAAAATCTCCTTAAAAGATTGTTGTTTTTTGACTGGTAAAATTTCTAGTCATTTCTTCTAGCAATTTAAAATGTAGAAAACATTCTTAATTTTCTTTTAGAGTCAAAATGTTTTTTTTCAATTGATAAGACATAATTGCCCACCTAAACATACAAAGCCCAGTACCATTCATCCCTTAAGAACATTAATAACAACCTGTAAATACACAGAGCAGAATCTTAATGTCACCTGCCATGGCTTCTCGCCCTCTCCCTCCAGTCTCTTCTTCCTTTCTGTTCCAGTCTCCTCCTCCTCCTTCAAACTTCTCTCCTGCCCATCCTTCCTTCTCCTCCAATGACAGACCTCCTTCTCTTCTGTACCTGCCCCTCATCTGTATTTTACAAATTCAATGAGGAGAAGGTTCTGTTGAAGTCACCTGCCTAGGCAGCTGTCCTTAGGGTAGTGGAATTAGCATCAAAATACAGATAACTCCAGGGCAAACCACAACATTTACCCCTTTTTGTCCAGTTAAATGGCCTTTTCACTTACATATAAATTGAGTACGATCATTACCATTCTACATCAGTTTTTATTTTATTTTATTACTATATCAGTTTACTATTTTTTACTATTTATTTTATTACTATATCAGTTAAACAGAACATTTAGTTATCCATTCCAGCTTAAGAAAGGCTTAAAAATCTATATTATATATTGATTAGCTTGTATACTATCTGATAACTATCCAATAAAATATGTATTTCCAGAGTTAAACAGCCTGATAGCTATGAAACTATAACTAGTCTTCAACCCCATCAGAAATCTGAGAATGACCACATATCTATACACATAGGAAGCCTAACATGGCTTCTAGAACTGAGAGGTTGTAGAGACAAATCTCCACTAGCACAGTCCCCTGTCAGCAACATGTAAGCACAAGTCTTCAGCCTTCTGGTCCCAAATCAACTGACAGACTCTTGAAATGCAGATTTTTGAAGGGCTGATCACCCCATCTTGGCAGAGCTTATCAGTCAACTATTCTGCATAATTTGTCCTTTTCTGGACAGTATTAGTCTACAGATGAAACAGGCAGTTTTGTCCAGTGGCTGCCTAGCCACAACGTATTGCCTCACCTGGAGGTAGGGATGTTCACATTCTTCATTAAATCCACCAAAGGGGAACTGTTAGGAGCAGATACGTCTCAGCAAAAGATAAATAGCTTCAAATCTCAAATTTTGTGAATTTCTGACGTTTTTGAAAACTATCTATAAAAGACAATCTGGACTGTTATCTTGAAAGTACTCTCACAAAGTCAGAGCCATGAATTTGCTATTTGGCCCTTAATTCACATGTGTAATCAACTCAGAAGTTTGTAATGACATCAATAGAAGGACTGGCTCTAAACCTTGTACTTTTAAACTTTTTTGACAACTAAATTCTATACCAAAGCAAAGGTTTGATTTTAGCTTAGTTACCAAATGAGATTATGACTGCACAACTCAATCTAGCTAATTCCTCCCTGTTAAATTACAACCCATTTTAAATTCCTCATAAAAACAACTTTAGAATAACTGCTTTCAGCCCCCCAAAAGTCCAGGGAATTGGGGTAACAACTCGTCCATTACTTCTTCAAGCTGTACATGGGCACTGAGATATCCTTGGGGGTAGCGGGTAGGAAGAATGAAGCAAATGCTGTAGCCAGATGTGTCCTGACTGGACCCAGCTGACAAAAGTTTAGAATCTAGATATCTTTTTGTTTGATTCTCCTGAATCAATTTTTTCAGGCGGTCTACCTCTATCAAATCTGATCAGTATGACTCTGCGAAGTTTCCAGAGCCTGCCTAATGACACTTTTTAAAAATACAAAGACAAAATCTTTCTCCAAAAATACTGTGTTTCGTAGTCTGTAATCAGAAAAAATTGTATCTTGCACTCTTTCCCAGAGTAATAATATAACCAAATTCAAAGTCACACCCATTATGAAGATTAAACAATTTTAAAAAGGAAGTAAGCTAAACAATGAGTCTAATAGGCTTTTGAACTCTGTAATATCAGGAAATCAACCCAAAATTCCTGTGGAGCCCATGTTAAGAGAATCTGAGCTTCCTGTTGTGGTAGATATAAAAAATAACCACAAACCCTTGCTAGCCGGCACCAATGAGCCATATGGCCTTTAGCGGGGTAATTCATAAAACGAACTAAACTCCTATCAATTCTAATACCAATAAACAACTTATCAAACTAGGACTTTAGCCCAAATATATCCATCTGTTAAGCTCTCTATCCAGAGCCACAAATTTTTATCTAACCTTAATAACTTTTATAATATATGTCTTCATTCACTCTGCCTGGTGTTACAGGCATTCATCACAACTCTCTACTTGGAGTTAGTGACTAATTTTTCCGTATCTAAGTTCTGAACCGTGGTTGAAAATGCCCACCTGATTCACGTAATCTCTTTACTCTCTTCTTTCTAAAAACAAACTCAATCAAACTTAATAATACCTGTCATCAAGAAGTAGCTTGTCTAGCTAAGAATTCAATCCAAAATTCCTGTGGTGGAGCCCACATTAAAAGGAATATGAGTATCCTGAAAGACTTTCTAAACAACTTTCTTTAAAAAGCAACTTTTAATCTCTAACTCTCTGATCTGCCATTACTTATCACACAGCAGGGGACCTATAGCTGCCAGGTCAGGCTACTTCCCTGTTTCTTTGTTAAATTCCCAGCCCTTGAGATAACATATGAGTTAACATGGTGCTGGCCTCCTCTTACTTAGAAAATAAAGACTTTCTCTCAACTCTTAGGATTACTAGTGGATTCTTGCCCATCACATTGTTTTGCCATCTGTTGTTGTAAAATTACAAAAAATAAAAAAAGTAGGGTGGTCTTTTACCTCATTATGTTCAGCACCACAGTGCCCCAAGATATCTGCTGTATATCTTGGTGGAAACACATCCCAACTCTACAGCGGCCCAGACCAGCCACCCCACACTCCATTACACTTAAATCTACACATGAAAGAACACACAACACAATAACCTTAGATCCAATTGATAAGATATAATTGCCCACCTAAACATACAAAGCCCAGTCCGTCCCTTAAGAACATTAATAACAACCTGTAATACACAGAGCAGAATCTTAACATCACCTGCCGTGGTCGTCCACTCCTTCCTGTCCTAAATGTCTGACAGTAATAATTCAGAGTTTCTTCTTCTTTCCAATATCCTATAGAGCTCATTTGTCACCCCTGCTTCATCTCTGTCAGGTCCTTGCCCAACCCATTTACCATCTCATTTCTTAAAAAACAAAACAAAAAACAAAAAAACAAAACCAGAAAAGAAACAAACAAATTCCTTTCAGATTCAACGGATGAGTGAGATCAGACAAGCCTCATCTTTCTGTTCCAGGTTTGTGTAATTAAATAAAATGATGTGCTGTTCTAGCTATATTTCCATAAATTATATGGTTTTATTCTGTCCGTACCACTGAGATCACTAACAGGGGTGCCTGTGTATTTATACCACCTAACTTCATACATCCCTCAGTCAATGAACACACGCATTGTTTCCATTTCTTGGCTCTTGTGATAAATGTTGAAATGAACATGGAACTGAAAAATATCTCTTTAACATAATGATGTCATTTCCTTAGGTTCATAAGCACTAGTGGGATTGCTAAATGGTGGGGTAGTTCTAATTTTAATTTTGGAGAAGACGCCATACCATTCTCTATAGTGGCTTTGGTAGTTTACGATCCCCAACAGAATATTAGACTACAGTTTTCAACACATCCTTCACTTTAATTGCTGACTTTAGATTTTTAATAGACCCTTCTTTGATCTCACTCAGACTTTGATCTTCATTTCCTCAGTGATTAGTGATATTGCAGTTTTTAATCCATTGGTTGTTATCGCCTTTGTGAGATGTTTATTTAGATCTGTTGTCTATATTTAAATTAGTTTATTTGCTTTCAACTAACTTCCTTCCTTCCTTACCCTCCCTCCCTCCCCCTTTTCCTCCCTCCCCTCTTTCTCTCTTTCTTTCTCTCTCTCTCTTTCTCTCTTTCTTTCTTTCTTTCTTTCTTTCTTTCTCTCGCTCTTTCTCTCTCTCTCTCTCTCTCTTTCTTTCTTTCTTTCTTTCTTTCTTTCTTTCTTTCTTTCTTTCTTTCTTTCTTTCAAGACAAGCCTTTATAGTGTAGCCCTGGCTGTCCTGGAACTTACTGTGTACACAAGACAGACCTCAAAGTCACAGAAATCAACCTGCCTCTGTCTCTTAAGTGCTGGAGTTAAAGGCATGTGCCACTGCTGCCCAGCATGCTTTCAAGTTCTGTAACCTCCTTTATATTCTGGCTATCAGCCCCTTGGCTGATGCGTACACTACAACTATGTCTCCTATTCCACAGGTGTCAACATCTAGTACATGGAGGGCTCCCAAGTGAGAGTCACATTAACCAGGACACAGGGGATAGATGCAGTCATCTCCTGCCATAGCTCTACACATAGTCTGCCTTTGCACTGTTCCCTTGGCTGTGCAGAAATATTTTAGGTTAATGTAATCCCATTGTTATTTTTTTTAAATAAACTTTATTTTATGTGCTTTTAAGAAGAAAAACAAAGCTTTGCTCAGCGGCAATATCATAGCCAATGAGGTTTATCTGAGGCATGATTATTGCTAATTGAAAACTTAAGAAGAAAAACAAAATTCAGCATCTCTTGTTCCATGGTAATCTGCACATAAGTCAGAATATGTTAATTTACTTTTGGAAATCACACATATTCTACGTGTTGTGCACAAAGGTAATGTTTTCCACTTGTCGTAATGCAGGTAAGGGGGAGGCTATGATTCCTTTGCATTCATGCTTTAACACCTGAATGTAACACTGTGACGTCATATTTAATGGGGCAGTTTGACAGGGCTATGGTGAGTCTATATACAAATACTATTTGTGTGTGTTTATGAAAATATTTTGTGTGGTATTTAACATTTGAGCTGGTAGACCAAGTAAAGCATATTACCCATCCTAATTTCCAAGAGCCTTCATTCTTAATGTTAAAATTCTTAATAGAATGTTTGACCTCAGGTGAATAATTGTGAATGCCTGCCTAACTGTCCCACAGGACCTTTGTTTTCCTGCCTATCGAGTCAAATCAGAATAACAGCAATTCTTGAGTTTGACTCTGTCTTGTCTTTTATTGGAATCCAATATTCTTAATTCTCTTGGTTCTTTTCGTTTGTTTATTTGTTTTTTTGTTTTTTTAGGTTGTCAGATTCTGTAGAACCATGCCAAATCTATTGTGCATGTATGAACACATATACATAAATATATGTGTGTTTATAATGTTTTACTTCCCCCTGGAGAAATCTAATTAGCCAATTTAATCTTTTAATGTTGAAAAAAGAAAGAAAGAAGGAAAAAAGAAAGAAAGGAAGGAAGGAAGAAAGAAAGAAAGAAGGAAAGAAAGAAAGAAAAAAAGAAAGGAAGGAAGGAAAGAGAGAAAGAAAGAAACCATGAGAGAATGCCAGGAAACAGTTAAGTGGGAACAAATGATTATGTAATCTTGTGAACTCACATAAATGTGATTCATCTGAAATTATATATAGCCATGTATACAGATAAAAGAAAACTGTATTCCAAGGATGTTCTTTGAAATTTTAACAAAGAAATTGAAGCAGGAAGAGTTTTGTATTTTCATCTAAGTGTCCTTGATTGCAGTCTCGCCATGTTCATGTGAGGAGTGGCTAACATGAAATCTCAGTTAGCAAGGACTGTAATGTCTGAGAGACTAAAATCCAATCCAATCTGAACAGAACAAAACAAACAAAACCAGAAAACTACAAGAACAACAACAACAAAGAGAGATGGGTTGAGGGTGGGGTTCTAGAAGGTGAGCTTGGTAAGCCTTCGTCCTCATAGGCTATTTTGTTGCAAGCAAGTTAGTTCAGTTTTTAGAAAATAAAATAGCAAAGAAATAATAGCAATATTTAATTCAAGGCAGCATCCCATTCCATGGCTTTCTGGGCTCTGATTATTTATTTTTTAGATTTTTATAAACATATAAAAATGACTTATAAATAAAAATATATGTCAAAATCCACCAGACTCCAAATATATAATTTCCTAGTTAGTGAACTTTTATACAATTAGAATATTTTTGGGAACTTTTTTCTCCGACTGGGTTGTCTTGTCCAACATATATATATATATATATATATATATATTCATATAATATATGACATATATATCCAATATATATATATGTTCATATAATAATATGAAGGTAGGTGCCTAGTCTCATTGTAACTTCTTCTAACATGTTTGCTTGATAGCCCCAGGAGCCTTGCTATTTCTGAAGGTAAAGTGGAGGCCAGGGAAGAGATCTGGGGAATGCCAGAGTGATCGGTCGGGAGGAGGAGAGAGAGGACACTGCAGTCAGGTGAAATATGAAGAGAAGAATAAAAAAGAATAGGCATTTGGAAGAGAGGCTGTGGAACTTCACATCAAATTTTATACTTTCTGTTTCTAATATATTTTATGGACTCATCTTTTTAGAGGTAGATACCTTTCTGATATTTGGGGAAACACCATTTTATGAATGCTGCTCCCCAGAGCACCTTTAACCATCTTTTCACACCAGCCAATGAGGCATGAAAAGATACACAAATGTGTGCTTTGGTTATGGGATGTTTGATGCGCCCTCCACCTATTTACAGTGGGTCAGATGGGAAGCGGAGGATGCCAAAGCCTATTATCTTTGAATGATGCGTACCAGTCAGGTGTAATAGGAAGACCTTTATTTCTGCAAAGCCACTTGATTTCCCTGGAAATCAGAGTTGGAGATGGTATAATTATGTGAGTCTCACAGACTGGGATGAAGTTCACACTGTTAGAACATGATTGAAATGTTATATAAACCCAATCATTTTGGACTCTTTGGATCAGACTTTCAATTAGCATGGCAACTTACAAATAAAGGGAAAAAGGAGACGAGAGAAGGAATGAAGAAACCAAAAGGAGGGAATTAAATTAAAAACTACTCAATATGAAGTTAAACATGCTGCCAAAAAAAAAGAACCACTTTGAAAACTAGCAAAATATTAAGAGGAAAAAGTCGACTATAAACCCCAGATCTAAAGCCTCATTTCCCCCCTCTCTTATTATGCACCACAGGAAATCATGTTATTTTAAAAGTGTTGTCCTCACTAAGCAGAATACATTAAGAATTTTCTGGTACTGTGACTCAGTGTAAATAATTTACTATTATACAGAATTATACTGAGTGAGCTTTAATTACAGTAACATCCTCACTGTTGGCATGTGTCTGTCAGTGTGATACACAGGACGGGGACACCAATGGAGTGCTGGCCCTAAACTTTGAGTCGGTCCATTTCCTCTAAGTATCTATTTTATATAAAGTGTTAGTGTTGTTTCTTCACAGAAGTTTTAGTTGTAGAGATTGTACATTAACTTATCCATTTATACATGATCAAAAATGTCAACTCTGACCAGGAATGTGACTCAATGGTTTAATACTCGCTCGGGATTCTCTGGCCTCGGTTTCCACTATCACAAACCAAACAAAAAGTAAAAAAAGAAAATAGTTATAACGCTTCACTCTTTAACTCGATAAAAATATTACCTATCGTTGGTGTGTATGGCAGACTATACCTGTTATTTCCTGGAGGACTATCATACTAGGAGCTCAGACCATTTGGACATTCTTTAGCCACAGTGCATGTGTTTGCAAGAGTTAGGTTTGTATTTTTGTTTTTTAATTTTTTTTCTCACTCTTCCATATCTTTTCAAGACAGCCCTGTAATGACACTGATTAGAACCATTCAGATGGAGATGCACTTTTCACAAAGTAAGCATTATGTTTACAAACCTCTCATTGTGTGTAATCTCCTCACCTGCGCATTACCAAGGCTTCCATTATCTCCTCCCTTAATGCAAATCTCTTCCTCTCCTGGGTGTTAGCAGCATCATCAGAGACTGACAAAAGTGGCTTTGCTTTTTATTCTCTCAGCACCTTGAAATGAGCTGAAAGCTGCACTTTTTTTTCAGGGAAGAGTTTGTTCTGTGAGCTTCTCGCAGATGTAGTTCTGGTTCATAGAATTATTTTTCTAGCTAAGTCATTATAACGTGCCTTTTCGATTTCCTAAATATTTTGTCAGAATATATTCTTCACAGGTGCTGGGAACATCACCTTTTCCTTGTTTAATCGTAATTCACACTCGTCTCTTGAATTTGAATATCTCCTTTTGCCCTTCAAATAAATAACTTACAAGTTAAATGTTCTCACTTTTTCTGTGTATAATCATGTATAATTGGACACAGTGGTAAAGTAGAATAAGGGACTTTCTCAGAGTTCATCCTTACTCCTTATCACAATGGTAGACTTATCTCAATATATATATTATAGATACACTTCAGCTGAATTATTTCCTTCATTCCCATGACAACCTTAGTAACAAGGTGCAATTTTTCCATTTAGAGATGGGAGAATGAAACATAGATTTAAATATAAATTCTAAGCAGGAAAAGAAGTTGAGTAATACTGGCCTTGGGTCTATACTACTTAGCAATTTGGAATAACATGTTTCAAGAAGGTTTATGGAATGTGTGTGGATGTATTTGTAAATGGACTATGGATGTTAGAGACAGTCATAGAACCTGGGTGGTAGAGTGCTTTCATAGCATGTAAACATCCATGGCCCTAAGTTCTATGCTTTGAGCTTAAATAAAAGAAACACAGAAGGTAGCTATAAGCACAGGCTTAAAGAGAAATTAGAATAGAATTATAGGGTGAGGAAGCAAAGCTATATTTCAGAGAAATGATTCCTAATTCAATTTGTTTGAATGGAGCTGAGCTTGGGTTTTATATACTTGTTCATTTTTAAACCAAAATAATTTATTTTTATTTAACATAAAAAATAATTTTTAACTGGAACAAAATAATAGCAGTAATAGTACTGGTGCATTTAAAACCTACAGAAAGATATAATGGAAAAACCCAGAAAAATATTGCATTGTGTTTCAGAGATGACTTGGAAGATTTCATCAGTAGGAATTTGAAATTTTGTATATTCTTTTGAAAATTATTTTTTGTATCCTCAATGATGTTAATGTTAATTGTAGGAGTGTGAAATGCAAGTTGATATTTTCTGTCAATAAATTTATACATAATGTGTAAGATATATCAGACTTCCTTACACTAGAGTTGCAAACTGATATTCCAAAATCCAGGCAGTCTTCCAGATCCATGTTGGTGCTCTACTGATACCTAACAAGTCATCTCATAATCTGTTGCTTTAAATATAGCAATAACAATCTCTTGCTTCTATTATTATCAGGATCTCCAGAAAACTCAATTGTTGAGGGTTTAGAACTCTGTGTTCTGATTCCTTCACAAGATTGCCAAGACTAATGTGGATCTGGATTGGAATATCTATCTGGGGCATCTCCATGTTGCTTGTAATTGCTTACAACTTGGTCGTAAATGCTTACAGCATTTAGACACTGAGCCATGAAGTTATGTGGCCTTTTACATTCTAACATTAGATGCCATTCAGCAACACTTCATCTGCATTTTGTTGGTAGAGAGTGTTACAAGTTCTATCCATGTTTCAGGAGAAAAGATCTGCAAATCTGATGTTTTATAAGATTTCTTATGCTGTATTTTAATAGAACACTGAAAGGAAGGTGCCTGGCATATGAATGACTGAGTGTTTGTGTGTGTGTGTGTGTGTGTGTGTGTGTGTGTGTGTGTGTGTGTGTGTGTGATATGTCACCATGCTTGAAAAATACAATCTGCCACTCTCATTCCACCTAAGAGTTCTAAAAATGACCAAGGCCTGGCCACAAAGTAAGAAGTGATGAGTCACATTAACCTCCTGGAGGTATTTTATTAAGCACATCAGGGGCTAGCACTAGGGGAGACATTATCCTTTCTTTCTTATACTGCTGAATACTTGTACTGCAAAACTTCATGACATTTTGATGAACTAGATTGCAAGTCTAAGCTTAGTTCTCTGATGCAAGGACAGCTTCCTAAGTTGTTACTCAAATAGAAAATACCACCTCCTGAGTGCTAACCACCCAAGCTGTGGGCTGTCCACTAGCTGTGTAATACTATGAAGGCTCTCAGGACGCTTGCCAAACAGCTGTCATCATCTAGGCAAGTGACCCAGGATGCCCCTAGTGTTCCATAGATATTTAGGGATTTCAAAGATGCCCTGACATTATTAATTTGTTTAATATTTATTAAATACTTGTTATGGATCAAGCACTGTGTATTATTAGCAAACTTCAAAGATCAACAAAGATTCCCATCTCTCTAGTGATATTACTAAGAAAGAGACATTTTGTAAAGAGATAGGAAACAAAAAGAATTTAGATAATTTTTAATACCTTTTCTATAATGACATTATAACAATCCTTCAAGAGGTTAGGTCAGTTATTAGGCCAGAACCTTCAGGATCCCATTGCTTTCCCAAGACCCAAAGGCTGGCAACAAAACCTTATCACCTGAGTCTTTGTGGGAGACATTTCATACCTTAACCTGAAAAGAAAATTCTAACTACGAAAAACCAATTGGACTTAAAAAGTATATGCTGTTCTGAATAATGCGACAAAATTTTGTTTCTTCCCATTTGTCCCCACACTATATAGGAATCATCTTTGTCTGGTATCCACATTATATATGCTCTCAGTCCTGCCTTTATGATATTAGTGGTAGTTAAAATAAAAATGGCCTCCAGATACTCATACATTTGAATGCTTGGTTACCAGGAAAAAAGAACTATTAGGACATGCGGCCTTGCTAGAGTAGGTGGTGGTGCCTTATTGGAGGAAGTATGATAGGCTTTGAGGTTTCAGCCGCTCAACTCAGGCAAGTGTCTCTCTTCCTGCTGCCTCCCTATCTGAATGTCAAACTCTCAGCTACCTCTCTAGTACCAAGTCTGCTTGTGTACTGTCATGGTTCCTGCCAGGCTGCTAATGGACTAAACCTCTGAGGCTGTGAGCAAGCCCCAATTAAATGATTTTCTTATGTAAGTGTTGCTATGGTCATGGTGTTTTATCATACTATATAGTAACCCTAACTACAACAGTATTGCAACATTGTGTACGAGTAACCTTTATTTTGCTTAATAATGGCTGGAAAGTACAAGAGTAGTCATGCTGGCAGTTTGGAAATGCCAAAGAAAAGATATAAAATGCTTTAATTAAGTGAGCAGATGGAAGTTTTTAATTTCATGAAAAAAAGACATTACATACTCCAAGTGCTAAAAGCATACAGAAAGCATGAAACTTACATTCATGGAATAATGCAAAAGGAGAGACACCCATATGCCCCTTCTCTTTGCATCCTCGGCTATGAACGCCTTAGCTACAGTGAGTGATAAAAACTCAGCAAAGGTAACATTAAATCATGAATTGTGTTAGTATCTGTGGTGCCATGGAATTCCTTAGAGGTCTTGGGACCCATCTTCATGGCTGAAAGCTACTGTGGCACCCAGGACCTAGAGGACAAATTTATTGTTTATTCTTGAGGAATGACACCTGAGCTAAATACAAAGTTCAATTTCTTCCTTTTCCCACTTTCTGGTTTAGAGTCTGACTCAGCACATTTTACAAGAAGACATTAAAATTTATAAAACTTAGGGCTAGAAAAAGAATTTCGAGGTCATTATTATACAACTCTAGCTAAGTACAGGGCAATAAACTGGTCTATCAAATAAAAGCACATCACGCGTGAGTAACAGACTGAACTTAATTGTTATTTTTCTTCTCTTTATTCTTGAATTTTAAAGCCATTTTATGAATGCTACTTGAATTTATTATACTTCATTCATTGTTCTTTGGTAACTAGATAATATGCAAACTAATGTTTAAGCAAAGTTTTTAAATATGTACAGAGTCGATCGCTCCCTTTTATAATGGACTGACAACATTCCAGGCAACATAGGCTCTACCTGAAAAATCTCAGCTCTGAGTATTTACCAATTGCATAGTTCAATAAGGTCTTGTGACATCTGCCTCCTGTAATTTCTCAACACATAATGAATTAGTAAAACCTTGGACTGCATCATTTTAGAGTATTTGATTTTGAAATTACTCTTTGAGTTCCTGACTTGAATTTCATAAATGATTAAATGAATTTGGCTAGGGTTTAGGAAAACATTTGCAGCAATATCTTAATTGGTCCTAACCTCTCTCTCTCTCTCTCTCTCTCTCTCTCTCTCTCTCTCTCTCTCTCTCTCTCAGTTATTTGAGAGTATCATACTTACCTGATCACCATGTCTCCCTATAACGATGTCCCTCCCTCCCTCCCTACTCACCCAACTTTATGTTGTTTTTTTTTTAATTTTTTCTCATTAAATTAAATTTGTGCTGCCCAAGTATTTTTGGAGGTGTGGTCTTCCACTGGAGCATGATTGATTTAACAGGGTCTGTATCCTTAAAGGACACTGTTTCTCAGCTAATGATTGCCCATAGCACAACAGTAGGGGTGGACGCTGTGCCCAACTCGCATCTCCACGCTGAATTTGAACAGGCTTTGGCTTGCATAAGTTTTGTGTATGCAGATGAAAGAACACGTGAGTTCATAGGTGCAGCTTCTCAGCTGTGTCCCAAAGACACCATTTCCTTATAGTCACCCACCACCTGTGGCTCCTACATGCTATCTGGCCCCCTTCTACAATGATCCCTGAGCCTTGGTAGGAAGGGATGAGACATACACATTGCATTTAGAGTTAAGCATTCTGCAGTCTTATAGTCTCTACGACTTGACAGTTCTTGTTCTCTGTGCTAATTACCATTTGCTGCAAATAGGAGTTTCTTAGATAAAGATTGAGAAATGCGTTATCTATGGATATAATTGTAAGTCATTAGGAGTTGCAGAATAATGGTAGTAAGTTCTTTATTATGGCTTGTAAACTGTCAGTCCAGAAGAGTTGCCAGCATTTGTTATTATAAAATCAAAATATTGAGAAATCTTGTGTATTGGCTATGTGTGTTGGCTAGTCTTGTGCCAACTTGACTCACAAATTAGAGGTATTGGAAAGGAAAAAAAACATTAATTGAGAAAATGTCTTCGTAAGGTCTGGCTTAAGGCATCTTCTTAATTAATGATTGACAGGGGACCACCCAGTACACTTTGGGTGGTGTCATCCTTGGGCTGATAGTTTTGGGTTCTGTAAGAAAGCCATGTTAAGAAAGCTAAACAAGTCATGAGGAGCAAGTCAGTAAGCAACACTCATTCATGGCCTCTGCATCAGTTCCTGCCTCTAGGTCCCAGCCTTGTTTATGTTCCTAACTTGACAATGAACAGTGCTGTAGAAGTGTAAGCTAAATAAACCCTCTCTTCCCCAACTAGCATTTTGGTCATGGTGGTTCCTGACAGCAGTAGAAACCCTAACTAGACATTTAAAAAATTAAATATTACCTAAAGACTATACATGGACTGACCCTGGACTCTGACCCCATAGGTAGCAATGAATATCCTAGTAAGAGCACCAGTGGAAGGGGAAGCCCTGGGTCCTGCTAAGACTGAACCCACAGTGAACTAGTCTATGGGGGGAGGGCGGCAATGGGGGGAGGGTTGGGAGGGGAACACCCATAAGGAAGGGGAGGGGGGAGGGGGATGTTTGCCCGGAAACCGGGAAAGGGAATAACACTCGAAATGTATATAAGAAATACTCAAGTTAATAAAAAAAAAAATTAAATATTATCCAAGCTTTAATTCTTATGTAAAATAAATAAGTATATCTGTTGCATTAGTATGCATGCTTGCTTTCATTTTTATTGATACAATTATGTATATGCATATACATAATTTATAATATATATATATATATATATATATATATGCATACTTTGGTAGTTTCAATGAGAATGGCTTCCATGGGTGCATAGATTTGAATACTTGGTCCTCAGTTCATGGAATTGTTTGGACAAGGTTTTAAGCTCTTCCTTATTGGAAGAGCTGTATCACTGTGGGTGAGCTTTGATGTTTTAAAAGCCAGTACTCTTCACTGTTAGATGGATCTCTCTGCCTCTGGGTTGTGTTTCAGGAAGTAAGCTCTTGACAATTGCTTCAGTACCATGCCTGCCTGCCTGCCTGCTGTCATGCTGTAATGGTCACCAGACTGTGTAATCTTTTGAAACTGTAAGCCCCACAAATTTCTTTGTTTTATAAGTTGTTATGGTCATGGCCTTTGACCAGAACAACAGAAAACCAATTAATTCACAGGCTTATATAAACTTTTCTCAGAGAAAAGGATTGCAAGTGGGAAAAGCTTATTAAGAAGGCCCTTCTGTGTGGTATCCATTTCTTCTTTTCATCCCTTCCTTCTGTGTGCAAAGGAACAGCCAAGACCTTAGACACAGCATGATTCCATTCCATACAGTAGAGACACATTTTTACTGGACAGATGGAGAAGGTTTTTCTGACTCTCAGAAGAACTTTTTCTCAGAATAGTAGCTAGAAGGAGCTGGAGCAAGGATATTGAAAAGTGATGTGATCCTATTCCAATTGAAAAGGAAGTGAAATTCTTTTTTTTTGAAAGAATGGAGTTAAGAGTAGAAAAATATCATTTCTCAAAAGCACAGCAATGTACTTGTTCCTCCTCCATATGAAAGGAAAAGCTCAATTGTGGAAAAGTTTTGTTAGAGATTAACAGATTTTGCAAATGTACGAACAGCTATGTTGGTCTCCCATAGTGTATGCATGTCCTAATGGAAACGGGCACACTGCTCGCTAGTGAGAGAAGCTAGAGCATTTGCCTGCACAAAGCACAGTTGGGGTGACATGGGAAGGAGCATATCCTAGCTTGGTTAGTATTTTTTAAAGTTCTCCCCTCTTTCCATGCTCTTCCTTTGTCCATACTGAACGTTAGTAATTTGTTTGCTTTCTATAATGCATAATGGACTAAGAGCTTCATCTATATCAATAAACATTTGAAGTGACATTTCAAGAAAACTGTGTTTCAGATACATGAAAGCACTGTATTATTTAGGATTCTTGTTGTCACATGGCTTACTCAGTAGGGAAATAATATACAAAATATTTTCAATAGACTCATTAGAATTATTTTCATCCTAAAAGTAATATGCATATCTGTTGTAAGAAATACTTGAGTAGGTACTTCTGTCTTAAGAATAGATAATCTACTAAGAGAAATGCTATAGGATTATCTTTGTGTCAGCTCTAATAGTAAATAGTTTTGTAAAATGATATTTGAAAACTATATATCTTGATTACTTCTTTTAACTGTGAATTTCAGTAATTCACACTTAAAATTCTGGCACTGGACTCCTTATCTGTTGTTTAGTCACCCTTATTTGTCCCCTTTCATTTCTTTACTTAAAATAGGACACTATCTGTCATCATGGCCTATATTTTTAATCCTAATACTCAGGAAGCTAATGTAGGAGGCTCAAAAAATCAGGGCTAGCCTGGAAAATGTTCTATGACACTTTATCTACAAACATACAGAATACACACACACACACACACACACACACACACACGCGCGCACACACACACGCGCGCGCGCACCACACACACACACATACACATGCACACACACACCACACACACACATACACACACACCACACACACATACACACCCACACATACACACACACCACACACACACACACCACACACACAGACACACAGACACACACATACACCACACCCCCTCACACACATACACACACACACCACACACACATACACACACACACATACACACACACGCACACACACACGTGTGTGCGCACCACACACACACATACACATGCACACACACACCACACACACAGACACACACACATATACCCACACATACACACACACCACACACACATACACACCCACACATACACACACACACCCCACACACACACACACCACACACACACCCCACACATACACACACACACCACACACACACACACCACACACATACACACACACACCACAACTGTGCAGAAGTAAAATTTTAATACAACTAGTGTTTTCATCTTCCTCTATCTAAAATAAAATTTAAACCATTCATATTAAAACTCAGTTCTAGTAAGCTTCTTTTAAAGGGCGAAGAGACTCAGTAAACTTCCCAGCTTAGAGTATTTATCTTCAATTTCCTCCCTAACTTTAAACTACTTAATCTCTCTGATTCAGTTTTACTAGCATGAAATAAATATAATACTAAAACCCACTTTATGGGTTTATAAGGTTGAAGTGAGTAAGTATATTTCAATAAATAATAAAAACTATGATCATTGACCCAATTTCAAGGCTTATTAATGTCTAATATGGAGGTAGTCTCTGAAATATATTTTCTGGCTTAAAAAAAATGTGTCCTCAAGTTAGCAAGAATTGCACCTAATTTCTGAATGTTTCCTATCAACTCCCAATTTCCTACGTTTCCTGATGTCACTCAAACACTTTAAAGTGTTTTCTATTTAATATTCAGTTATCATGATTTTTTTTTATTGTTTCTGGAAACTGGGATAGTCAACCTGATGCAGTTTTCGATGTCTTTTCTCACAAGCTTCATCTAAAGCTGTGATTTAACACACTGGTGCTTTGACCAGTTGAGCAAAGTCCACAATAAAGAAAAAATAATTTAGAATAAAGAATATTTTTATATTTATGATAATATTATCCATGTCATAGTTCATATTTCTCTATTCAAAAGTTTATGTCTGATTTTCTATTTATTTCACATTCTGAGGGAGTTCCTTTTGAATAATGTTTGATCTTTATGAGGACATTTCTGCATGTCAGACTTTCTCAAGTTCCAGGTTCTATGATTAAAGGTAGAGTAGAGAGGCTCCATGTTTCAGAGCCCTGGCTGTTCTCTCAGAGGGTCTTGGTTTGATTCCCAATACTCACAGTCATTTGTTATCCCAGAAGATCTCATGCTCTTCTTTGTTCTCTGGGAACACACATGGTGCACAGACACACACGCAGTCAAATCACTCATACAAATAATAAAAAATAAATACTTTTTCAAGAAGCAAGAACAGAAAGCAAAATGTCAAGGTGAAATGCCAATGCCTGGCTCATAAAGGATTTCACTAAAATTTGCTGGTTTTAGTAACAGTAATATTAATATTGTTGAAACTATATGGGTCAATGATTTTCTGTCTCAGTTTTGACATATACTCATGAACACTGAAGAAAATCCTTGTTCTTTGTTACATGCTGTATTGTTTAGATTTAATGCAATAGTATTCCAGACTCTTCTGAGAATATAAATTACAATACTGTTTCATACATTTTACATTACCTCCTTGAATTACAAGAATTTTCTGGGAAAATTATTTATATAAACATGCATACACACATACATACATACATACATACATACATACACCCCTACATGCATACATATAATTCTTTATGATTTCCTGCCACAGCCACTGCTTTAAAGACTCTATAGGGGCTGGAAAAATGCTCAGTAAAGTGCTTGTCATAAAACAACAAAGGTTTGAATTTGGCTTCCTAGCAATCACATGAGAATCCAGACATACATGCTCACGTTTGCAATTCCAGAGCTGGGAAAACAGAGACAGGACCCTGGTGCATAAATCCCAGACAGTCTAACTTGTTGACAAGCTTCAAGTTTAGTTAGCCTTCCTAAAAAGATAAATATGAACAAGCAAAAACAAAGCAAACGAACAAAGCAGACAGAAACAAAAACAGAGAAGAACTAAGGAAGACATCTGATGTCAACCCCTAACACAAGCCTACACAATTACATCAAGCACACAATTGCATACAAACCACCTGCAGGCATATGGATTTATATGAACATGCATATGTCACGAACAAGTGCTAATGATAGCACAAAAGACTATAGATACTATTCTATTTTATAAATGCATGTATCCAAATTAACTTATGATGGGTTTATTTGAATGTTTTGCATAGCAAATGCGCTGTATATTATAAAGTCAAACATGAACTGGAATTTTTTTTATTCAGTTGATTCATTAAATCCAAAAAGTTGTTCTGTGGGGTGTCAATTGTTTCCTTTTATGAATTACATGTGTAATTACTTTACTTTTTTTCCATAGTAGCATGCATTGTCAAAACAACTAGTTCTGTTGGATGCAATTTTCATGATTATGGAAACTGTTGTATAGTATCATGTTAAGAGTAATTTTAAGACAGTAAGCTCATAGAGATTAACAGTTTAAATAAATGTATAAAGAATTAACAATTCCTTATTTTGCATTGAAGTTATGTACAATAAAATGTTTTGGTTCTGTTCTAAAACCTGCTAATATGACAGCTTGGCTGGAACCATTTATGTGTTTACTTGCTACAGATGAGAAGAAAAGGCTAGCATTGCTGTCATACCCTTTATTTCTTTTGCAACCCAACAGCTTGAATGTTTATGTGGCTTTCTGTCGCCTCCATCATCAAATCGTTGGAAATGACAAACTCCACCATTTTATGCTGTCATAATTTTGTCATACATGATAACGAAGGTGTCATCTCATCTTATCCTTCCATAAATTTTGCTAAGTTATCTTGGTTAAAGTCAATATACAACTTCCCTTCCACAGCATCACATTTCAAGGATGCATTTCCTAGGGGAAAGTATTAGTGTTCTATATTAATTACTTGTGGGTTTGGAGAACAAAATTCCAAGTAGGTTTAGAGGAAAACTACTCTAATCAATGGATGTGTAAATAAATGCTGTTATTTGAATTGATGGGAGAATGATGATGTGCTATGGGACTGGGTAATTTCTTATTGTTCTACTCTCATAGATGAATCATTTAACACAACACCTTTCTAAGGCTAGGTGAATCTTTAAAAAGCATTTTTTTTAAAAAAAATTAAATTGTGATTTAAGAATATGGCCAGAATCAAGAAAAACTTATTCATTCATTCATTCTCTCTCTCTCTCACCCTCTCTTCCTCCCTCCCTCCCTCCCTCTCCCCCCTTCCTTTCTCTTTTTTTCATGTGCAGAATTTCAATACTTTTATGGGCATGAAAATTGAAAACGGTCTAACTATTTGGGAAAAGCTAAGGAATTGGGAAGTGAGGGAAAATGGAAGATGGAACAAGGAAAAGGGGGTAGTAAATAGCATCAAAAATAATATAAATATGCAAGAAAACATTTCAATGGCACCTACTGTGGGTGGCTCACAATGCCTGATGACCCATCTCCAATGGATCCAATACGTTCTTTGGCCTCTGTGGGTATCCCAGGTAAATGCCCATACACACTTAAACGTGCCCCCACACACATACACATAAATAAATAACAAAGTACTTACAACAGAACTAAAAAGAACAACGACGTGGAGCCACTGGTAGAAATACACATTTTTGCAGTAGTTTAGAAAGTAATTAGAAATATGACTTTTCAACACTTACTGTTCTGTTTTCATTGCTGACCAACTGTTTGTGGCCTATTCTTAGGAGGACCATGTTTCAAAGTTTAAGTTGAAACAGTTTGTTCCCATGTCTTATCTAATCATGTGGGCTCTCACAAAACCTTTCATTGTCTGGTAGGACATGTGGAAATGTTTTGTTATACTGTGAAAGATTTATTATGACATCTTCATGCCTTAGCTTAATTTCCTCATTTAAATTTTCACTTAACCTTTTCTTAAATATTCTTTGTGTCTATTTTCTTATTATTTCCTTCTATTCTAGTTTTAACTTTCAAATTGCAACTTTTCAGGTAATACCTTTTGTTTTTATCAACTGTGTGTTCTTTGAAAATTGTAGGCATGCCTATCGTGTATTGCGATTGCTTTTTTCCTATCATCTTTCATGTCCTACTCATTTGGATCAAATTCACTTCTCTTCTCCCCTCAAGACCCTTTCTGAGAGTGACCTCTTTGTGTTTTGAATTTAACCAAGGCAATCTGCATGACCACAGCTTTGAGGATATTCTGGTGGATTCTTCAGTTTGTAGACAAGTGAAGTAATTCACACTTTTTTCAGAACCTAGTAGTTGCCAATAATTCATCAGTGTCAGTGTAGATAGGGTTCTAGAGCTCCTCTCCATTCATGTCCGAATGTTGACATCCTCTGCCAGACTAAGTATATCCATCTCCCACTTCTTTGAGTTCCTGATCAACAGAAATGAAGGGTCTGAACTGGAACACGGCAATGAATGCTACTAACATGAAGGCAGGATATGTATACCACTCTGAGCTAATGGAAACTTCCAGGTCTAGATACTCCACTGAGAGTCTGATTCAGACTAAAATGGTCAGGGCTGAAACAACTGTTGCACAACTCACTGAATGTCCTGTGGTCCCATGATCCAGCAGCTATCAGATCTTAGAGCAGTGATTCTCAGCCTTCCCCATGCTCTGACTCTTTAAGAGCGTTCCTCATATTGTGGTGACCCCGGACCATAAAGATACTTCGCTACTTCATAACTGTAATGTTGCTACTGTTATAAATTGTAATGCAAATATTTCTGGAGATGGAAGTTTGTCAAAGAGGTCTCAACCCACAGGTTGAGAACCACTGCCTCAAAGTATCTTAGGAACTGACCTCCCCATCAAACAGCTGTGGACCTCTGCAATGAACAATAAGATGTATAAGACTATACTGCAAATAAAAAGAAAGACAATCCAGGCTAAAATGAACAGACAATGTAGGGTAAAGCCATCATTTTAAGACTGAAGATACCTTGGCTATGAAGCATGAAGTTCAAATTCCCAACTTTCAGGTATAAGCTTTGGGTGACAATAAGCACCTGATATACTACAAATGCAATAGGGGGACAAAAGTATGAAGATAATTGGGGTTTACTGGCCACCAGCCTATCTTCATTTTCAGTGACAGAGCTTGCCTCAAGGGAATAAGTTGAGGAGTTATGGTGTTTCACCTTGTGTGTGCTCCTCTGGACTCCCGGCACTCAATGTGTACATAGACCATAAGCATATATCTGATACTCATACAAATCATAAAATAAACAAACAAACAAAAAATACAGTTTAGTGTGCTCAATTGTACCTCATCCAAGCTTGGGAACAAACCCTGGGAGTCAAGAACTCTAGCATTAAACTATTAAGTTCCTAAATTCACCAGCCCCAGGAGTGCTAATGTGTTCTGTCTTAGAATAAATCACAGGGGAATTTAAGGTGCATTAGAGAAATGAAGATTTCACTAATTCTGTGTAAGATTTAAAGGCATGTATTATATATAGTAACAGGGGTGCAGCCCAGGGGATTGCTATTGGCAAAGAGTGGGTGCTCTGAGCTTCCTCGGGCTTTTAGCATCTGTAATACCTATCTGAATTTATTTTCCCTTAGGGCTGTAGAAGTATTTTTTTAAAAAAAGATTTAATGAAATAAAATTAATCAAGTCTTCCCTTATGTCTCCCTTATGCCTTCCATGTGTACCCCTTACCCCCTCCTCCCATCCATGGCCTCTTCTCATTCATTCTTACACAAGTGCACAGACCTACACATGTGTATGCTCTCTCTCTCTCTCTCTCTCTCTCTTTCTCTCTCTTTCTCTCTCTCTTTCTCTCTCTTTCACACACACACACACACACACACAAACACACACACACACACACACACACACACACACACACACGAGCCCCACAATTCCCTCCCCATATACCAAAAACAAAGTAATTACAAACTGTTGATTCTTTTTAGTGTTCACCTTTTGATAGTCTCATTAATGAAGAAAGACGTTTCATACCAACATTTACCAACTCTCTAGGCATGTTAAGGAAGTTTGTGTTTGCTGGTTTGTACTTTAAATCATAGTAGGGTTTTGGTTGCAATGATCTTGCCATTTAATTTGTTTGCCTGGATGTTATTATCTGTGTGCCTATGTATATATTCAGCTAAATGAACTTTAGATTCAATAAGATGTGTTTGAAACTGGACTGTTCTTACTCTTCCCGAAGGCCTGTGTTTCTTTTGTTGTATGAAAACATGTCCAGTGTTTCATGTTTGACAGACGTTGATGAGACAAAGGCAGATGTTCCTGTAACCCAAGAGGGGAAAACTGCTTAACATTCCCTGTTTTCCTCATAGTTAGCTTCTTCCAATAAACCTATGTTAGAGGAAATGTATTGTCCTTATGCAAAACAGGGTTTTTGACAAGGTCCTGGTTCTGCCTTTGCACTTAGACCAGATGCCTCTTACGACTGAAAACAACACTGGGTTTGGAATGTGTGATAAATTAATATTCAACATAAAAGATGGAGGTGAAGATCGTTAGGGAAAAATATCCCACTTATGCAAAAAAAAAAAAAAAACAAACCAAAACAAAGCCTGATGCAGTTCTGCTTTCAAAGTGACTGCTAATTGTGAAGAGCCCTAATTTCATAATCAGCATTTTTTATAGTTACGACTTAGTGTTCTAATATTCGGGAAAAATTAGTATAAATCAAGTTAATTAATTTAAGTATTTCTGCTGTGCTGTTTAATGACAGCTTTTCAGTTACAATTTGGGTTGCTTTGACATGAAGGTTTTGATGATTTCAAGGTCTAGTAACTTCCAGAGAGTCTGTCCTGGCTCCATTCCTTCTCGCCAGGGTGCATGCTCTGTTTTATATTTCACAAGAAAGTTGTGAGTAGCCTACTCATTGTACTTTCTGGAGTGTAATGTAGGCCTTTAGTCCCTGTTATATTTCTCTTTTTCATTGGATATTTTCTTTATTTACATTTCAGCCATCTTCCCACCCCCTGCCTCCATAAGTATGCTCCCCCACCCACCCAGTCAGTCCCTCCCACCTCCCCTCCCTGACATTTCCCTACACTGGGGAATCCAGCCTTCACAGGACCAAGTGCTTCTCCTCTCATTGATGTCCCACAAGGCCATCCTCTGCTACATATTCGGCTGGAGCCATAAGTCCATCCCTATGTACTCTTTGGATAGTGGTTTAGTCTTTGGGAGTTCGGGGAGCGGGGGAGGGTGTCGTCTGGTTGGTTGATATTGTTGTTCTTCCAATGGGGTTGCAAACCCCTTCAGCGCCTTCAGTTCTTTCTCTAACTCCTCCGTTTGGGAGCTCAGTCCAATGGTTGGCTGTGAGCATTCGCCTCTGTATTTGTCAGGCTCTAGCAGAGCTTCTTAGAAGACAGCTATACCAGTCTCCTGTCAGCATGCACTGCTTGGCATCCCCAATACTTTCTAGGTTTGGTGACTGCATGTGGGATGGATCCCCATGTGTGGCAGTCTCTGTAAGGTCTTTCCTTCAGTCTCTGCTCCACACTTTGTCTCCATATTTCCTCCTTTGAGTATTTTGTTCCCCCTTCTGGAAGGACTGAAGCATCCACACTTTTGACTTCCTTCTTTATGAGCTTCATGTGGTCTGTAAATTGTATCTTGGATATTCTGAGCTTTTGGGCTAATATCCACTTATCAGTTAGTGCAGACCATGTGTGTTCTTTTGTGACTGGGTTACCTCACTCAGAATGATATTTTCTAGTTCCATCCATTTGCCTAAGAATTTCATGAAGTCAAAATTGTTTTCAATAGCAGAGTAGTAATCCATTGTATTAATAAATGTACCACATTTTCTGTATCCATTCCTCTGTTGAAGGACGTCTGGCTATTTTTTTCCAGTTTCTGGCTATAAACATAGTGGAGCATGTGTCCTTGTTATATGTTGGAGCATCTTTTGTGTATATGCCCAGGAGTGACATAGCTGGGTCTTCAGGTAGTAAGTACTATGTCCAATTTTCTGAGGAACCACCAGACTGATTTCCACGATGGCTATATTCTTTTGTCTATTGATTCACCCAGCTTCTCTTTTCAAATATGAAGGATGTTTGCCAAATTATTGTAGGATCTTATTAGAAGGGAGATAAAGATGAGGCAATGAGAAGTTTTCATATAAATAAGAACACACCCCCAACACACACACACAGATACACAGACACACATACACATACACACAGATGCATACACAGACATTCAGAGATTCATACACTATGTCTGCACATGTATATGTGCACATACACTCACACACTCACATACACTCTCACACACAGACACACAAACACACTCACATACAACCCTCCTTATGTCACAAACATGAATGTAGGAATTATGTAATTAATGTCAAGTTGTTTCTTCTCCTTTTGACTACTTTTTTTGTTTTTTGTTTTGTTTTGTTTTTGTTGTTGTTGTTGTTTCGAGGTGGAGCTTTATTTTGTTTTGATTTTGAGAATTAGTTATGTCTGAACACAGTGTGTATATATTTTTGCAATTAAATAACTGGGTTGTAAATTTATTTTTTATTTTTTTAATTGCCTGGGAAAATTTTCTCCAGTTCCATTTCTATTCCCTGAAGAAAAAAGAGGTTTAAATTGTGTGAAAAGCTTCCACAGTTTGCTTTCTGTTCCCACAGTGGCAGAGTTACTTCTGCACTGTGTTCAGCCTTTCAGATTCTCAGACCTCCGTGAGATGAACGTTTCCTCTGCAGCTCCTGCTTTGCTCTGCCTACCTGACGTAAACAGGGACATTTAACTCAGGTGGAGTTCCTGTGCAGTTCAAAGCTCGCTCGTGTGTGACTCCCTCCACAAGTCTGTTTTAGCACTCTGGAACACTGTGTCTCAAAGACGGGTGGAACACTGGCTCCTTAACATTGAATGTACTTTGGAATAGGAAAGTTTTCTTCATTGCTAGGTAGTTGATACTGATTATTGAATAAATTCTATAACAGGATGAGACACTGACCCTCAATACTGTTTTGAAATATTTTATAGAAAAATCCAAATGTGGTGCACTTAATATGTCAACATAATATCCTCAGGTAATACATTACAGTTAAATATACTATCAAACTATTTTCAAAATATATATTATTATTTGCGTTTCAAATGTTTTGGTTTTTAATGGCTGTAATTTTAATCGTACTGAGTGAAGTATGTATGTGGCATTACTTCCACAAATCCATCACTGATTACTAAGTCACATTTTCCTTCACAGTAGCTCACAATGGATGTGATCAGTTTGATCCTGTGCATGTTCCTGGTGTGTTCACGTGATTAAGGGTTTCCTGTAACTGTACTGCTTTATGCAACTTTGGCTCATTGGGCACTGCTTGAGCTTCATGAAGATCTCACCTAACGCATAGAGCTGCAGTGCACTGGGTGTATTCAATGCAATTATGGGCACAGGTGTAACATCTGGAGTGTGATGCAAGTGTCTCTTCCTCTAAAAGTGAAGGAAATTTATCAAGAAAGTGCTTGCATTTTAAAGCACTAACCAGTTCTCTTATTTGATCGCTGATGTGCTGGATGATCATAGAATGTAAAGTAAGCGGTACAGGCCTTTTACATAAGAAATATGCTTTAAGATCAGATGGTAGCATGCCTTGCGGTCACACTTAAGCTGAAATTCATTTAAAATTGAGCGTTTTCCACCTTCTTCTTTGTTCTTTTTCTTAAACCTTGAGTGTTAGTTTGTTCTTTGGTCAGGAATACTTCTTTTTTTTTAACAATAATTTTTAGACATATTACTAAAATTCATGACTGAAATTCCTTAAAGGCATTAATATAAGTGCATGTAGATTTCTAATTAGGAAAAAAGCAATGTAAGTTTTCAGTATGGGGCTTAGTTCAATTATTTACTCACGTATATGATTGGCTTTGTCAAATTAATTTTTAAATGACATTTCTTTGTAGCTTCCTGCGGTTGATTGTTGTTTCATGGTTGGTGTTTGATATATACATTTCTTTTGTAGCTTCCTACGGTTGATTGTTGTTTCATGATTGGTGTTTGATATATACATTTCTTTGTAGCTTCCTGCGGTTGATTGTTGTTTCATGGTTGGTGTTTGATATATACATTTCTTTTGTAGCTTCCTACGGTTGATTGTTGTTTCATGATTGGTGTTTGATATATACATTTCTTTGTAGCTTCCTGCGGTTGATTGTTGTTTCATGGTTGGTGTTTGATATATACATTTCTTTTGTAGCTTCCTGAGGTTGATTGTTGTTTCATGGTTGGTGTTTGATATATACATTTCTTTGTAGCTTCCTGCAGTTGATTGTTGTTTCATGGTTGGTGTTTGATATATACATTTCTTTTGTAGCTTCCTGAGGTTGATTGTTGTTTCATGGTTGGTGTTTGATTATATACATTTCTTTGTAGCTTCCTGCGGTTGATTGTTGTTTCATGGTTGGTGTTTGATTATATACATTTCTTTTGTCATCAGTGTCTTCCGTGTTCAGTTCACAAGAGGGCGTGGAGAAATGTAATTACATTATATTTTAAAGCAATAGTTTTCTTTAAGACAGAAACAACATTTAGATAGTGGCCACTGAAAATGGGACAGAACTGCTTTTCACGAGTTTAAGACTTATTGAAAAAGAAAAGTCGGGTTGAGACTCCTGGCTTCTGATGGTTAGCCTAACTGAACTTTAATCAAATGTGCTTAGCCAGTAAACAGACCTGCTTTGAGTCTCAGAAACCTGTGCTTCAGGGATGAGTGGAAGTTACCTCTTCTCTGAAGGAACTTTCCATCCTGCCAGTGGGATAATGATTAGCATTTGAAAGAAGCTTTCCTTACCAAAGCAATTCCACACACATGGATTCAATTGAGGGATATTTGTAGCTTATGGGTTATGGTCATTTTCCTAGATAAATCTGATGGCTTAACACTGAGACATTTGTTTTTCTTCTATAATGTGGTCTGTGACCCCTGTACATGTGACACATTTTAAAAACATGTGTCATTGATCATACAGGAGATAAGATAGGGTGGGAAGCTCAGTGTGGAACTTTCCTGAGAAATCTACTCAATATTCTGTTCTCAAAGTGTGGGATATTTTGTATCTTGCCTTTGGAGAGAAAAGCAAACCCTTTAGGTGGAGTCATTGAACCAGATTGTGATGTTGATTCATTCTGTGAGGGCCAAAAATGCAAATGCACAATGCACAATGCACAGTGCGTGTTTGTTAGGAACATAAGTTCTTATTCTCCCCTTGAACAAAGTCATGTTCTCCAGTTTCCAAGTAACCAGTGCCAAGCATGAGTTAAGCAGACACCTCTGATAATTGAAATGTAGTTGGATTATTCACTTGAAACTTTTTTCCATCTTATTTAGGTTAGCTTTGTCTAAAACCTTCTAAGGTATGTTGAGAGAGGAGAATGAAGGGAGGAATTGTTCAGCTTATAGTTGGCAGAAAAATGCCAGTGCAGAATAAGATCACAAGCTTTGGTTGGAATGGTTTGGTAATAGGTTTTTCCACTGCACAAAGCCAGACATCTCAGCCAAGCAGTAGAACACAGTATCCAGTGTCAAAACAGAAAAAGAAAATGGTGGTGGTTATAAAGCTGGGGGATTCTGGAGCTGGGCTGAAATTTTGGCTCCTTTACTTCATTGTGAGGAGGACCTTACGCTCACCAATGATTGCAGCCTGTTACACTGCTACCCTGGATAGGACTTGAGGACTGAGTCCAACCTTGAGGACTGAGTTCAGAATTTTAGACTCAGTGTTTTGAGAACCTTGGTCATCACAGATTTGGACATGTGTCGCCCTTCCCTGATCGTGCATCTCAATCACAGAAACAAAAGCCCTTGGCTGAGCCTTATACCTGTTCAGGCCACTACTGCATAGCTCATTTCATTGTTACAGCAAACTGTGAAGCCAATTCTTTCTTAGCCAGACCACCACTCACCACTGTAGTGTTAAAAACAATGAGAGAAACATTCTTGATCAAGAGAAGAATTCATATTTTCTTCTCCAATTCCACAGGCCCTCAGACCTTTATGTTTAATGTTATTTTTTAGATAACTATTTTGAGAGAGAGAGCAAAGGTATGTGAATTCCTTCTAACATGTTAACTACAGTCTATAAACTCTTCAAAGTTCATTTTTGAGTGTGTTTGTTAGATCATGGTCTGTCTGTTTAAGAAACTGATCATTCTCAGAGACCAAACCCCATACCTTGAAGAAATCAGGCTACAGCCCTCTATAGATCTCTCTCTGAGACACAAAGTTAAGAAGTCATGTTGCGTGGTGGCCTAACAGCCCTTGATATACTGTAACATGCTGTCAAAGTTGCCTTGATTTGATACTGCCTAGAATCATTTGTGGGGCAGTCCCAATTGTGGGATTGCCTAGATTAGATTGACCTGTAAGCATGTCTGGGGCCATTGTCTTGATTGGTAACAGCTGTAGAAAGGCCAAGATCAATGTAGGCAGTACTGTTCATGGGTTGGTGGTCCTGGGTGATATAAGAAAGGTGGCTAAGCAGGAACATGTGAGCCAGTAAATAGCATTCCTCTGTAGTTTCTGCCTACAGGTTCCTGTCTTGAGTCCCTGATAGTATGTGACCTGGAAGCATAAGCCAAATAAATCCTTTCCTCCCCTATGTTGCTCTTGGTCATTGCACCAAGAGAATGAGACTAAAGCTGACCAGCTCATTGTACATGGTTTCTCAAAGCTCTCTGTTTCATATGCTACTATGAACTAAATCACATGGTGGGGAAGCTACCACCATCCCAAAAGGATATAAGAATTAGTTATTTTCATTATGGGCATATTTTCCTGGAAGACTCCTCTTAACCCCTCACCCCACCCCATTACCCTGTGTATGAAGGCTGCCTCTCTGGTACTTTCGGTTTAAACTCTCCCTCTTCCCGTATTTTCAAAGGAAGCTTCTCTTTCTCTTTAAGACCCCATCTATGTTTTCTCTGATGTATTGTTTTCTGTCAGTGCCCTTCTATCTCAAGTCCTGACAAGGTCTCCAGACTCTTTCCCCAAATAAAGAATTCCTACAGGGTATTCATGAGTCAGCGCCTTCACAACAAACCCACCTTCTATGCTGCCTCTTTCTAAACTTTGCTTTCTCATTCCAGCAGCTTTGTCACTCTCCAAATTCTACCAATGTTATCAGGAATACTCACTGTAGATTAATAGAAATATGTTGGGATATTTTGGTTGCACTTATTAAATTTTTATTTGTTTATCCATTTTTGATTTGTCTATTTGTGTATGTGTGTGTGTATTTGTGTGTGTGCCTGTGTGTATGTGTATGTACCTGTGTGTGCCTGTGTGTGTGTATGTACCTGTGTGTATGTGTGTGTGTGTGTGTATGTGTGTGTGTGTGTGTGTGTGTACACATATTCTATGGCATATTTACAGGGGTCAGATGGACAACTTTTAGAGTCAGTTCACTCGTTCCACCATGAAATTCCTGACGATTCCACTCAAATCATCAGGCTTGGCAGCAAACACTTTTACCCACTGAGCCATATTCTAGCTCCTGCTCTCCTGATTTTAGAATCTTGATTCTGGTAAGTGGTTGAAGCACAGAATTAATACTGAGTAATTAGTGTCTGTACAATGTTATTAGCTAGGTTATTATTTATAATTCAGAATGTATAATCAAACTTGTAATTAGATATTAACAGAGATGTTTCTTATAATCCATGTGCACACAATAAATATTTGTTAGGGTTTATGTGTGATTTTTATTTATTTCCATATATGCTACAATTGAAAATATAAGCCCATAGTACTAAACAAGAATTTGCTGATTCTAAAAATGGACAAATAAAAAAGTTAAAGCATCGAGTTTATTCAAATGTAAAATTTTGTTTTCTTTTACTAAAATTCAAGGATATTTGTAGTTAAATGAAATAAGTAACAACACATCAAGAAGATGAAAAAAATGCCCTTTCGCAAATTCTATCTCATGCTAGCTCCTGTTGAGTTCCATGAAGGTGGGGAGTTCTCTCTCTCTCTCTCTCTCTCTCTCTCTCTCTCTCTCTCTCTCTCTCTCTCTCTGCCTTCTCAGAACTGATCCATCAAATTCCTCCATGAGGAATAAATGAATGTATAACCAAGTAACTCTTTAATTCTTTCCTATTTTTTCATAACTAGCTTGAATAATTACGTCCACCGTTATGGGAGAGCATCTGCATCTTCCAGGGGCAGCATTCCAGTATCTCTGGGTTGAGCACAGCTCCACAGAACTTAAATTCCAGTGGCTATTTCGAACTTAGAATCTTCAAAGTGTTCTCAGCCAAGAGTTCACCTAGCCTCTGTCTTTAGTCAGTCTTTGATTCATATGATCTGACCATTCCACTGGTGCCTGAGACACCAAGTGGGAGTGTCTGAAAAATGAGATTTGTTCTCTTATTTGAAGATTACTGTCTTCTATTCAGAGGCAATTGCACACTACCATGCTTAATGGTGTGTTTATATGTGCACTGGTGTTGACTGCCTCTTCTGCATCTTCTCTTCTGGATTACCATACCCAGAGCTGGTACTAATATTTCCATGGGAATTAGATAGAAATACTCAACAATATTGAGTCAGAACTCAAGTTTTAATTGTAAGAAAGTTTACAATGCTTGCTACAATATTCAATAATACTTGATTAAATGACCCCTATGCAGAGTTTTCAAGCTTTCACTCACAGTATGTAATACATAACATTTATTTCCTTCATAGACTTTTTCATCTTTAGATGCTATTTCTTTTTCATATATATATATATATATATGTTCCTTCCATACACATTTATTATTTATGCCCACACGCTATTGCACACATAACTTTATCATCTTATTTTACCATCATTTGGAAACTCTAAATATTAATATTTTCAATATTTATTTAATTTTCTTAATAGAAGTCCAATAACTTGTGCCCACCCACACTCCTCCTATGATCAAATAGGGAACAGAGCTATAGATGGGTACTGACAAGTCACCAGGAAATGCCTGTGGAGCCCTGTCTCACCTTTGACATACTTTCAGGTTTTTAAATACCCCATGGCAATACTTATAAGGAAATGCAAATACAAATAATATTTCTTTCACAATTTGCACAAAAGGTGCTGCTAACAAGATCTCTTTGAATATTAAAATTACTAAGAAACATGAACATCATAATTAACATAGTAATTAGGATTGTGCAAATTATATATTTTAGTCTTTTTGTGTTTATATTCTATGGGAGGAGATATCTATAACAATATCATTAGTTTCCTCAATATTTACTTAAAATATCTAAAATATTTTAAGGAATATTTATGGTATTTATTAAATAACAGTACTAAAAGTTTGCAGTGGCTGGATTAGTTTGCCTTAGAAACTCACATTTTATAAACAAACAACATTTTTATAATTGTCTTCTTACATATCGATGATGGAATATTAATTTAGCCTTTACAACATTAAAATATATGATCATTTAAAACTAATGCTCATTTATACTTAAATATGGATTTTTGCAAGGAATTTATTATTACCATAGCAAGGTCTTTATTTCACCACAAGTCATCATGAGGATCTTTATCTTTAAGAGCTTCTTATGAGCTGAAAGCATGCACAGTCAAGGGCAACAACATTCTTTTGCTGAGATTCTCTTGTTTTCTCATCATAAGAAAGCTGCCAGTAAGGGTTTTATTGGTTTCAGTATTTTTCTGTGTAAAAGAGACTATAGACCTATTAATGAAGCACTGGTGCTTCTGAGGTAATCATTTGAGACTGTGCTTATTGTGGGAGCCTTAGTAAAAATCTAAAAGATGCCAGGGGCAGTCAACTATTGTACTAGAAGAATAATTTATTAGCTCTAAAAGATAAAAGATATCTGGGTAATCTCAAGCACTGTGGCTATGTGAGCAGGTTTGCAATGACTACAACTGGTTACAGCTCTTGTCCTGCATTTTACAGCATGGTGTGGACTGAATTCCTATGAGTAATAATTTTTGGTTAAGTTTCTTTTAGACAATTTCTCCATATTAGTGTATAAAATATGGGAGTATGATTAATAATTTTGTCTGTGAAATGATAGTAGTTATGCTTCAGATTTTCTTATTTCTTAATAATGTGTTATTAAATAAGCAGAAACATGAACACCTGCATGAAGTAGTGCACACACACATGGAGGCAAGAGGACAAATCTGAGGACTTAGTAGTGTCTTTCCATTAATAGTTCCTCGAGATTCAGGTCAGGTCATCAGGTTCTACTGTAAGTCTTTCACCCACTGAGCTCACTTTCCTGCTTATCAGTTGATTTTCTAACAGTTAGTGGGGAGTTGTGTTGAGAACCTAATGTTCATTTTAACATGTTCTAGTTAGTTTAAAATATGAAAAGACTATTTGGAATTTATATGCCAATATTCTTCTTTCGATGTAACTACAAGAAGAATTTATAGACCAGATTAAATGAAAACTATTTAATGATATTATACAGGTACACTTTGATCTCTCTCTATGTATTAAGACCCATGGAAATATAGTTGGAATTACTGTGGTTTGCCTACTCTTTTAAAATCAATAGTGTGAATTCACTGTGACGTTTTACAATTTTGAATTTCAAATTCTAGTACTAAAATTAACTTGCCAATTAATATTGGCAAGTCATGTGTTCAATCTGAATTCCTATCGCCCATTTCAACTAAGTTCCAAAGACCAATAGTTGATTTAGTGAACCAAAACTCTTTTTTCTGTTGTTTAGTTTTATTGTTGTTGTTTTTCCAACCTGACACAAGCAAGGGTCATGTGGAAAGAGGACCCCTCAACAGAGGCTATATATCTTACTAAGATGACAAGCTTTGGAGACATTTTCTTGATGAATGATTGATGTGGGACATCTCAGCCCACTGAGTGGTACCACTTTTGGGCACCTGGTCCTAGGGGTTCTAAGGAAGAAGGCAGAGGAAGTCATGGGGAGCAAGCCAGGAAGCAGTGCTTACATGGCCTCTGAAACAGCTATTGCTTCCAAGTTCATGCTTGAGTTCCTGTCCTTAGCTTCCCTTTGTGGTAGACTGTATGTTGTAAGACAAAATCAACCCTATAGAAAGCAAATTAGGATAACTATCTCCTGTCAACTTCAAATGGCTTTTACAGAAGAAGCAGAACAACTATAAAAAGCGGAAGCTTACTTTTCTTTTTCTACTGTAATGAAGTCTTACTATCTACAATACGACAAAGTTTTCATTTATATAGAAGACACTTGATTAAAGTACCTAATATTTGAGGGTGAAAAATTAGTACTGTCTTGGTAAATATATTTAGAAATGAACTCAAGAAGATGTTATGTGGAGCCTAAAAGAGTCGTCACCAAACTCAGCATTTTGTGTAGTTTAAATGGTTCATGTCCTTAATTAAATAATGAACCAACCCTTAAACTAAATTATGATTTTTTAGTAAAATATCCAGAGTTAAATATTTAACTATAATTTAGTTCAGTGGCATAGGAAAGATAAATTCACTGTCGACATAAAGTTGACAGGCAATATTTAACTGAAGTAGGACTTTGTGAGAATTAATGCTAGGAAAGCTCTCCAGTGTCTTGTCATAGTTACAAGGACTATCAGTTTTGCTAAAATATATAAAATATTTGCTGTGTTGAGCCAGAGGGAGAAACTATTGTATAATATATTATTGATTTTAATCACATTGGAAGTTCCAGAGGATCAAAAAAATCACAGTTAAATTTAATAGCAGGTATCCACTCACAATGGTTTATTCTTATGCTTGAATTCTAATGAAATTGATTCAAGGGACTATACTGAATCTTTGAGACAGAAGGAATTTTCCAAGTGTCCAGTTCAAAACATAACAACACAGTCTCTGATAGCTTTATCATTTTTAATAAGCTAAAATTTATTAGTTCCAGGAAATCTCAAAGATCCTATAATTATTTTATTTCATACTTAATAAATACACTTAATACATTTATTAAGTATACATAGGTTGTGCATTAGAAATAAGATAGGTGAGGGTTAAAAAGATATATTCACTTTATGACTGTAAAAGAGAGAACGAGTCTTTGTTCTGTTATGGTTTGGAATAAACTAGAGGAGAGCTCGACGTCAATAAAATATTTTATAAAATAAGAATGTTAGATAATAGTAGGGAGAAACTAAAATTGTATTAGGTCAAATCTGGAGTAAGTAATACTGAATAATCATCTGACTCTCAAAGGAAGGAAGGCTGGACAAATTGGTGAGCTTGGTAAACAGGCTGTTTTGTGAACTAAAAAGAACATGAGAAATGGATAACAGAAATTTGAAATATTGTGCAATTCCACAATAAAACAGAAAATGGAATTTATCTTAAATGCATTTGTCACCAAGAGTGACCTTGAATATGATAACAGTGACGAATTATGAGGTTGGTGACAGCAAGGCCAACGGCTGCAGCAGCTAAGGGAGCAGATCAGTTTTGTGATTATGTTGCTGTTCTCAAAGACCGGGCCGGTGATTGATCATCTGTAGAAAATGTGCTTGTGAGGTGGGGTTGGTTAGTTTAGTTGTCAGTCAAAACAACCAGAGGAGTTATGTCAGAGAATCACTGTACGCGGCCCCCGTAATCAGCAAGCAAGGCTCTGTGATACTGTCCAGTGAACCAGCTACGATCCCTGATGGCTAAGTGACCACCCTCATCTGTATTTTGCTGAATCCTGCTTGTGTTTTCTCAGTCTTTAAATATGAAAGGGCCCCTGTGGTGTTATCCTTACTCTCAGTTCTCTCTCCCTTTTCTCTTTCTATACTTCTACTTTTCTTCTTGCTTATGTTGATAACTCAGTGTCTAACAGCAGATGTGTGATGAACTCCTAAACATCTAGCTCTAGTCTCCGCCTCTTCCTGAGCTCAGCCCTACTCAGCATGATTGCTTAATAGACATCTCAAACACTTCAATAGTTTTGTGTTTTTAGTGTGGACACCACAGCCTGCATCCCAACAATGATAAAGTGAGGCAGCCTCAGTATCACTGGAACTCGGGACTTTGAAGTAGCCCAGGAAACAACTCAGATGTTTACTGGGCCCCAGTAAAACAAGGAAAACTACAAACCCACATCTCAGGGGAGGCTGCATTTTTCTTCCATCTCCACTGTCAGTCAACCATTCCGTTGCCTTAAAAGCAGCTTCATCCAAAATGCTGCCCATCCTTTCTGCTTCACCTCATTTACTCCTCTTCACATCTCATGCTTTACAAAGTTTGATAATGTTTGCTTTGAGCTATGCTCTGTCTCCTCCTTGTCATGTTTATTACCCAACCCTAGCCATCTGAGTCTTCCAATTCGTCTGCCCTAATGGGACTCCGAAGCTAGATTCTGCACCTTTTCCTGCCTCTCCATGAATAATTTTCCCTAACACAACAAGCAATCGACAATGATTGAGATAGGAAAGGATTCATGCCAGGTGACATAAGGCACTTGGATGATTCCCTTCTGTCAGTCTTCCAACCTTGACTATTTACATTGTGACTGATGCACAGTAAATTTCTGTGGCCACAGAAAGCACCTAGTATCAAGCTGTGTTGCCCTTGCCCAACACCCCACTACGCAGATCTCTCTTGTTACTGGCTAAGCTTCTCAAGCTCATTTCCACTGCACATCCTCGAACTTACTAAGTAGATGGCTCATCAATTCTATTCTTTGAGTCTTGTTTCATGTGCCACATGATTCCAAGATGCCCGTGTGGACTGACCACCTTATTCGACCTTCTGTGGTTCATGTATCTCTCCTCACAGAGATGCCTGATGTAACACTACTCACTATACTGTCTGTGTTTCTTACCTAGGGGCCAGGGAACACCTTGGCCGTATGTTTGCCTGCTCTCTTGTTGTATGGCTCCTAACAAATGTGACCTGCGAAGAGCATGGGCCTCATCAGTCCTTGCATGCCTGAGACATCAAGGGCTACAAAAGTACCCACGTAGTGAGTGTATATGGAGGGAAGGAAGGAGGGTCTGTACCTCTAGATTTTCTCTTCGTCCTACCTCGAACAACTTTAGTTTGGTTACCCCGAAACAGAAAATCTACCCAAAAAAAGTCTCATTTGTCACTCTGATATTGTCTTCTGAGAGCAAAGTGTGACAAGACTGCAATTCTTTAAAAGTCAGCTCTCCATATGTTAGCAACTTCTCACTGTTTAAATGTACTTTTTGCATTATTTCGTTTTGTTCTTTAAAGCTGAGTGTCAGAATAGGATTTGATTTGCAACATCTTAATGGCAACGCTTCTAAAGAGTACAGTGTGAAGAAAACCATAAACGTGAGCCCTGTTCACTTATGGGCACGGCATACTTTGTAGCTTGGACTTAATGCAAGCAAAATCTTTCCTATAAAAATGAAAAATAATCTGAAATAGTGCTTTGACTGCACAAATAACTTTTTTAAGCCTATTTACAGAATATTCTGGTATTTGGAAAGGTGCTGGCACTGCAGTTTTCTGGGGGAGAGAGGAGAACAATCATCATAGTCCTCAATGGTGAGCAAAAGAGATATGAACAAAGGGAAGGTTGAGGATAGAAAGTATCAGGAATTAACATGAACCAAGGTGAGGAATGAACTCTATCTGCTGTTCCCAGATTTTCTTTTGTGGTTTTATGGAATTATTGCCCATGTTCCAGTCCATTCATGTTATAGCATCTATGTGTCCCAGGACCTGATTTCCCATGATGTACTGGGAAGTGCTTTGCTGTGTAATGGATTTTGTGTGGACAGCGCATTCAGAGCCCACTTGACTGTCATTACCTACATGCTTTAGGCACATCACTCAGTTTATCCGTCTGTAAATATGGATTTTTGCCATTTGAAGCATCAAGTAAGACAATTAGGCTAATTATACTCTGTTTCTTATCAGTTTAATGTTTACCTCCGCTTTTATTTCCTACTTCTCGTTATTGTGTCATGTCATGGATCCCCAAGTAGTAGATTAGAATATGATTCTAAAGGGGGGATTAGTAGAAATCATACTTATTGCCTTTTGTATGGCTGATAACAAACTTGGAAAGGCAAAGAAATGCTTCTGTCTAGTACAGAGTGCTGCTCATGCTTCGACTTGCTTTCTGGGAGCATCTAGGAATATTTCATTGCCACACCTATTTCTACTTTGAATAAGCAAAGTGACTTAGCATGCTATGACACTACAAACCAGGTTTGCAGCCCAGCTCCACTCTTAGTAACTGTGTGATGCTGGTCAAAACCCCCAGTGTTTCTGTGCCTTTGTCATCTCCTCTCGAGGGAGAAATAGTAGATTGGGCTCCACAGGGACAATAAGGTAATAGGAGTTGGCAGTTTTTAAGAGTTAGCTATTTCTTCTGTTTATAATGCAAGTCTATATTTGTTAAATCAATTAAATTGAAAACATCATAGCACTTTTTCACTTTATTTTTTATTCCATTTCTTTTGTTATGCATTTAGCATCACATTATCATGAGCTCTTGATGACAGGGACTTAGTAATCCTTTGATTCTAGGTCCAATAAGAAGCTGTCTTTAAGAGTCTCTTTGAGTTTCTACTTTCCTAGTGGCTTTGTGGTAGTAACTAGATTAGAAAATAACTATTTTGCCCTTTCAAAGAAAAGCACAAGGTGCTTGAAAGCATTTTGTGTCAATCAAGAAGAAGGCTTGCATCTCTGAATGGGAACACAGACTCAAAAACTTAGTTGTTAGTTAGCAATACTAATCTCTTATTTTCAACATGAATGATGCATAGATACACTTATGATTTACATAATTTAAGCCTCATGGCAAGCTTATAGCACAGGCACTGCCATCATCTCTATTCTACAGTGGGAGAAAATCATGAAAGATACTGTCTTAGTAAGGGTTTTACCTCTGTGAACGGACATCATGACCAAGGCATTTCTTACAAAGACAGCATTTAATTGGGACTGGCTTGGAGGTTGAGAGGTTCAGTCTAGTATCCTCATGGTGGGACCATGGCAGTATCCAGGCAGGCATGGTGCAGTAGGAGCTGAGCGTTCTACATCTTTATTTGGAGGCTGCTAGGAGAAATCTGACTTCCAGGCACCAAGGACAAGGGTATTAAAGGCCAATCCCACATTGGCAAAAGTACTCCAACAAGGCCAGACCCTCAAATAATGTCACTCCCTGGGCTAAGCATATACAAGCTACCAGTTATACAAACTTGCCTAATTTAATAAACGTAGTATTGGAAGCTCAAAAAAAAAAAAGAACACTCAAAAAAACTCCAACATGCATTGACCAACATTTAGGTCTCCCATTCATTGACAATTGTAGAACAGCTCCTAAGCTCTAGCTTAATGCTCACTGGATATTACTTTGGTACAATTACCCTTATCCTGAATGCATGGGAACCTAAGTGTTTTCAGCTTTTCAGATTTTGGAATATTTGCACAAACCTTAACAATTCAGCATTCTTAGTCTTAAAATGTGAGATACACATTTCTCCTGAATCCAGATATATTAAGCATTCTATTGGATTCAAAAGTTTTCATATTTTTGAGCATTTGATTATCATGTTTTCAGACTAGGGATATTCTATTTTGATCATTTTTCTCATACACGCGCGCGCGCATGCACACCCACACCCACACACACACACACACACACACACACATTTCTTTAGCAGAATTATTTACCATATCTGAAAACAGAAACAATCTAAATGCCCATCAACTGTATTTATGATAAAAATATGATGTATTCGTCCAGTGAAAAACTATTTAGTCATACAAAGGACCAAGTATTTGCACATGTTGTATAGATCAACCTAAAAATATTTGCACTAATGAGAGAAGCCAAAGAGACTGTATAACATAGTTATAACATTCCATCTACATAAAATACCCAGAAAGTAAATCTATGACATCAGAATTTATATTGTCGGTGTGTAAGACTAGGAGTTACAAAAATGTGGCCTTTGAAAAGTCTCCTGAGAGGCTCGGCCAGAATGTGACAAATATTGAGGTGAATGCAAGCAGCAAACCACTGAACTGAGAACAAAGTCCCCACTGGAGGAGTTAGAGAAAGGATTGAAGGAGCTGAAGGGGCTTGCAACCCCCTAAGAACAATACCAATCAACCAGAGCTCCGAGGGACTAAACCACTACCAAAAGACTACACATAGACAGACCCATGACTCCAGCTGCATATGTAGCAGAGGATGGCCTTATTGGGCACCAATGGGAGGAGAAGCCTTTGGTCCTGTCAAGGCTGGAACCCCCAGTGTGGGGGAATGTCACAGTGGGGAGGCTGGAATGGGGAATGTTGGGGAGGGGAACACGCTTATAGAAGAAGGGGGAGGGAGAGAGGATAGGGCACTTAAGAACAGGAAACCTGGAAAAGGAATAACATTTCAAATGTAAACAAAAAAAAAATATCCAATTAGAAAAACAAGTCTTTTGAAGTGACATCAGCTTTCTCAAGCTGTCACAAATTCAGGAATGTCCTAAAAGTTATGTCCAGAGAAGAATCATCCAAGTTTGTGAGACTTTTTACGACATGATGATTGTTCCTCAATAAGGCTGTTAAAAAGACAAAAACAAGCAAACAAAGAACAGAAAACCTAACCAAACAGGTTTTAAGTTTCAGGCTTTTTTGTCTTTTGTCTATAATTAACATCATAAAAGGTAAAAGGTTATTTTCATCGACCTAAAATGAAAACTATGTTGATGCAGTAGGAACGGTTATTTACTTAGAATTAGAATACCTAATTTTGGAAATAAACAACTGAACTTAATTTTTTTTCATCTCTTTAATAGAAATGTTTAACTGGAAACTGCATTGTGTTCTTATATTTATGGACAGAGAGCCTGGAAGGTATTAAAAAAATCATAGTCTGTACCCCAGGGAGATAATTGATACATCTCCTTAAAGTCCTTTACTCAGTTGCATTAAGTTCTTTTTTTGATTTTTCACACAATTCCACCTAGGACAATGTATCATTTTCTTCGTGTACAGACCAGGCCACCAAGTCTCACTGGAATTAAGCCCAAATCATGTAGTGTTACATACTTGAGGCATGGCTCGTACTTATCTTTTCTTAATGCTAGTTCCAGATGATTCTTCCTTGCTGCCATTGATTGGTTCAAGCAACAGCTGTCTGCCAGCCATTGCCCTATTCTGTAAATCTTTGGTTGAAATCATAGCTGTGTTCTCAAGCACTTGTATTGATACCACCCGATGAGAGCCCTTTACTATTGTAAGTTGGAGCTGCATGCAACTAAGCTTTCAAATAGGACTCAGAGATTGACATACCCTGATCGTCTTTAATGTGCATCTAGACATCTTGAGTGGACAGATGGAGGAAAGGATGAACCCTAATGAAGTAGTGTACCCAAATGCGCCATTGTTCATTCCTAGCCTTCAAGGTGTATTAAAAAGTATTAGGAAGATGCGGCTGCTTGTGTGACCATCACCCTGCCTGCTTACACCAACGTGCAGGGCACAGCCTTACACTCCTTCTGTTCAGGTGTCACTGGACACTGGTGTTGCTTCAGGCTGCTCTTTCAGGAATATTCTGAATCATATGGATACTTAGAAACTTTAGATCCCAGGCCATTCCTCACAGGCACAAAACACTGTTCAAAACAAAAGAGACCAACCAAATCAAAAGGCTCACAAATTCTCCATTTTTAGTCTATTTAGAAAGAAATGCTACCTTTCGTTTCATTTAACCAGTGTACTTTACCTGTTTTTGGAATAATTATCCACCTCAGCAGTATTTCCCTGCGTTGTCTTTATTCTGCGGTTGATTTTCTTCCTTAAACAGGATTATACACACTACAATCACTTCTATTGCTTTGCTTGCCTTGTGAATTTATGTTCCTTGAATGTGAGGATGGATTGCTTCCCGGATGGTTGAACACCACGCTTGGCTTCTTTGATTTTTTTTTTTCACCTGCCATTTCCCTGTTTTCACTCTGTTTTTTTTTTTTTCTTTTGAATTCAGACATCGATACGCTGACAGACAGGGAACAAAGATGGGTATCTGTTTCAGAAATGGCTGTGCACAGGAACTATGTTATTCTGGTTCCATGTACTTTGTTTTCAGGACAGTTTTTTTCAGATATGAGGCAGAGTTGGGCAGACTTAACGTAAAGCACATGTACTGGCTAGCCTGCAGACATGCGCTCCACTTCTCGGAGCCCACGCTTAACAATAGATTCTGTTTGTGTTTTGGTTCCTTGCCAGAGCCCTACATTGCACTTCCAAAAGTATGGGAAGCAATCATTGGGTGGGAATTACTTTTCCCTCCAAAGGCTTTTAAAAGAAACAATAAAAGTTATGAACAAGAGAGATTAGATTTCCCTCAAATAAAACAGATCTTTATTCTTCGTATTGCTAATGAATTTTTGTCTTTCAAACCCTCCGTTAAATGACCAACGTGAGGATGCTGCAGTACTTCTCAAAGGGGGAACAAAAATATTCATAGAAGGAGATATGGAGACAAAGTTTGGAGCAGAGCTGAAGGAATGGCCATTCACCTGGAGGATCCAGCCCATATACATACAGCCACCAAACCCAGACAATATTGCTGATGCCAAGAAGTGAATGCTGACAGGATCCTGATATAGCTGTTTCTTGAGAGGCTCAGCTAGAGCATGACAAATACAGAGGCAAATGCTTGCAGCCAACCATTATACTGAGAACCAGGTCCCCATTGGAGGAGTTAGAGAAAGGATTGAAGGAGCTGAAGGGGCTTGCAACCCCTTAAGAACAACAATACCAACCAACCAGAGCTCTCAGGGACTAAACCACCATCCAAATGTACACACGGACAGACCCATGGCTCCAGCTGCATATGTAGCAGAGGATGGTCTTGTTGTGCAACAATGGTAGGAGAAACACGTGGTCCTGTCAAGGCTGGATCCCCTAGTGTAGGAGAATGCCAGGGTGGGGAGGGAGGGGTGGGTGGTTGGGTTGGGGAACATCCTCATAGAATAAGGGGGAGGAGGCATGGAATAGGGGGTTTGTGTACAGGAAACTGGGAAAGAGGATAATATTTGAAATTTAAATTAAAAAATCCAATTAAAAAAGAACAAAGAGAAAAAAATTTCTGGAGGCAAGAACTTTCCATTTTTATAATTGAATTCTTTAACTTCTTTGAAATAAACATTTATTTACCTAAGGGATTGGCCAACTCGAGAGACTTTCATGGGGATTCTATATATACTTCTAATTTCAAAATTTATCATTTTCAGTAAGTGTAATTGACCAGAAAAACAGTAATAAGAAACTTTAGAATGCTTTCATTCTGTTCTTTGTTGTGCTGTCTTAGACTTGTAGTGTTTGTGTATCATAAAGTAGTTGTTGAAACTTTGATTGTCTCATACCAAGGACTGATTTAGACTTAGAGACTTGCTCTCCAGGGTCTTTACTGGCCCTTCCCCCACACAGTCTAATGGCTCCACATCTATATTCTTAATGCACACCTAGGACTCTCCTGCTTGCTTTGTCTCCAGTTAGGATCAGCTGTTGCTTCAGATATGCTTATTTCAGTCCAGTGTAGGAAGTGATTTACCACTGGGCATAAGAGGCCAGGCAGTTGTTTCCTCTCCACAATTTAAAAATATTAATCCATTACTTTCTGGTTCTGTCATTCCTTTTGAGTACTAGCTGTCAGCATAAATCTGTCCTTTAGCAAGTTGTCAGACTTTGTTCTCAAGATTTTTTTCCTTTGGTCATTGGCGACTATAACTATGGGCTTATTTTACTTTTAAATCATGTCATTCTATATGTCTAAAGATTTTTCATTTAATTTAGAAGGTTCTCAGCTGCCTTTCTTTAGATATTATACTCTCTATGGATAGTGTATGAGTTTTCATTTTCCTTCTTTCTATTTCCTTCTTTCGTGTTCCCTCTTTTTCTCTCTGTATTTCTGCATCTATGAAACATCATCACTCTTCACTGAACCCGTTACACCTCTCTTAGGTTTGAATAATTGTCTCATGAAACATTGTGACCACTGTCCTCTGTGCTACTGTGAGGATAAAGAATCTTTAAGTGGGTGGAGGTTAGGTCAATAGGGGTGTTTCTGAATAGACTATTGGGATCCTGCTACCCCAGAGACCCCAACAGAACAGCAGTCCGTGGGCTGAAATTTCCAAAGCCATAGATGGAAGTGAATCTATTCCCTTTCAAGTTGATGGTCCAGGTGCCTTTTGCAGACATAGAGGGATGACCAGCACATTACCTAAATACTTTTTTCTTACTTCTGTTGTCTCTGTTTTCCTCCCCTCTTTCCTCTCATCTAGGTTCATTGTCTTCTCTTCAGTTTACTTTTAATCACTTATATTTTCTTTATATTTATGTGTAATATCTTATTCTTGGGAAATGAATTCCTTTGGTTGTTTTAAACTTGCTGTTTTGCCATTTCTCCACTTGATTATCCTCAATCCTTGAATTCCTATAATTACTATTGGCTTTCTATAAACCCCCAGATCCATTAGCTTGTTCTCTTATGCATTTGGTCATTCTTAGTGCAAGATTTTCTTACCCTTTAGAAGTTTGGAATTTTCTCTCTTTGCCAGGCATGTCTATGCTATTGACAGCTTTCTGATCATCAAGTTCATGGTTTTCTGGTTTAGACTTGTTAAGATGTAGAAGCTTTATAATTAGCATCCTGAACAATTTTTTAGATTAAAATAAGAGAGACAGAAAGAAGTGACTTTTACCCTTCCACCCCCTGGAGTCCCGGAAACTTTGCTTATATACCTTACCTTATTTTTATTGCCTTGCTTTCTCCGGGTGCAGCTGTTGCAGGCTCGGTGTTCCATGCAGGTGTCTCCACCTCCTCACTATGTCTGCACCATCTGTTTCCTTTCTGAACAAACCTAGAAACACATCTTGAGAGAACTTTCAGCTTATCTAATCTTTCTAGTCTGGTAAATATTGAGAAGCACACATCTCTCATGTTCTGTAGTAATTCAGAAATGCTTTCTCTAATCCAGCATCAACACACTAATAAACAGATTTTCAACATTTTTCATTGGCTCACAGCATGAAACAAGTGCCAATAAAATGAGCAGACAATGAAGGTATATCTAAGACACAAAGCTTCAGAGAAGACTTGCTGACTTTAAAAATAGACAACTCATTCTTACACCAGTACAATCAAATGTGCTGATGATTTAAAACTGATGATTGTGGGAATAGAAACAGGCCTGGTTATAGCTGTAACTATACAGAGTAGCATAGAAGATTCCATTTCTATAGAACTTAGTGAAAAATACGTTAGAAAGAATGTCATTTAGCATCTGAGCCTCATTTCCTTTTTCTCCTGTATCTATTTCCTCTCTGTCTGTGTCTTCTTAGATTTTGTTGCTTTTCAACTCATTCTGTTCCACACTTTCAGAGGAACTCTCTTAAGAAGAGGTCCCTGAGTTGGCAGTGTCATTGTTGGTTTGCTTTGAAAGACGTGTGTCTAGTCCTGGTTTGAAAAGGATCACGTAAAAGCAGAGGAACATGTAAATGTTCCAGATGCTTGCCTTGTGGGTTTATTCAGAGTCATTGATTCTCCTTGAACCTGCTGGTGTTGTGGACAGCACAGTGATGCATACAAGCGTATGGATCATCTCATAGGCAGGGTGCTTCACCAGTATTGCCTGTAATGTGGGATTTTAAAATGCTAATTTGTCTCAAAGTTCTCGAAGCAGTGTGTATGATCAATTATTATTTAGGATGTGTATAATTTCAAAAGATAATAGTTTTGTGAGCCAGGCACTGCTCTGAAATTTTCTGAAATTAACTCCAGACATGCATGGTATTTAATTGTAGTACCACTTACATATTAGGTCCTCTGAGAGGCTTCACTTTCTCAATCATTCTGAGATTTGTAACTTGGTTGTCTTTAGTATGGCTCTACAGACATCAATCAGACCAGTTTTCTGTTTCTTCTTTCACTTTCTTTCTCCCTGACTCTCTGACTGACACATCCCTCTACTCTGTCTTTCTTACATGCGTACAAACTCACACACAGGCACAAACACATACCCTATGTACACACACACCTCTGAACGCATACACCAATATATGACCAAACTATGACCTGAACTGTAACATTTATCTTAGAAATATTTTTGCACATATTTTCCTTTCTTTCAACCTGGAAAAAAGAGAAAGAGAGAAAAGAGTCAAACATGGCCATTCCGTTTCTAATCATGGCTTGAGCATAAGGGATGATCAGACCAATCACACTCCTGAGGAAAGATGTGATTTGTGAGGCTTGGAGGTTTATAGATCATAGATGGAACTGAACTTTTGATCTCAGCTATGCAGTTAAGCTTTAGGAGTTTTCAAATCATGACAATTTATAGCTTCTATTATGAGAAAACAACAGATTTCTCTTAAATACCAGTATTTGGTGGCTTAATCGAGCATCTGTGCTTTTCACTAACTCAGAACCGCAAAATAAATGACATTTACTCATTGTAAGGAAATTACTTTTTGGTATTTAGCCAAATGATACATAATGACTACTTATTAACTAATATTAGAAATTTGATGATAATTTCAGAGCTAAGTAATGCATTTTCATTGTCGAATATTTGTCTTTTATTTATTACAAACTTCTAGAACTCTAATTTTCAGGATGAAAAAAAAGCTTAGTTACAGTCAATTTACTAGTGAAAGGGTTAGAGGAGATGGGATGTTCCAGTAAATAGGAAGCGTTCTGTTTCACGTTCATGACACATTTATCTGTTTCATGTTTTCTGTAATTTAGCTGATTAAACCAGGCAGAGGAAACATGCTATAGAATTGGCATATATCTGCTCATAATCAAAAGCTGCCCCAAATGATAGTGGCTTCTCTGTTCCTTTCTTGCCTTAAGACATTCCTCTGGCCCCTTGCCTCCAGCGTCAGTGCCTGCACATCTCTAAACTCTACAAGGCTTTTACGTTGTTGGCATGAGTACGCTTGGATCTGTGTACAGATAAACCAGACACTTGCGAAAGCGTTAACAGGAAGTCATTTTCAGAGTAGATGTGTAATTCACTACCCGTGAGGTACCTGCATTTAAGATGGTATGAACCCAGAAAGGAGTGTATACACTGTAATTGCCTATGTTGAGGGATTGGAATTTTTTTTTTTAAGGTTCTTTTTTTTCGGAGCTGGGGACCGAACCCAGGGCCTTGCGCTTCCTAGGTAAGCGCTCTACCACTGAGCTAAATCCCCAGCCGAGGGATTGGAATTTATTTCCTACAACTGATAATGAGTGGAACTCTAGGTATGGAGTCCACATTGGAATATGAATAAGTTGCTATTTTTTCCCCCACAGGATATCTTCCAGTGCTTTCAAACTTAAGTGAGGATAGATGAACTCCTTACTTTAAAGGTTACAAAAAGAAAAATAGAAAAGAAACGCTAACTTTCTCAACTCCATTGTAAGGCACAGGCTATGGTAATAAAACTTCTAGGGACAGGGTAAAGGAAGAAGAGCTCAGCGAACAAACCAGGTTAGGAGGAGGGACTAAGCAAAACTTCACCGTGCTTAGCATGAGGCTGAGACAAAGGCAGAATATCATCTTCTTTCTGGGTACACGCATGGTGGGGATGGGGTTCTCAATTCACATAATTAGTGCTTGTGTCATTGTGAAATTATTGTAGCATCAAGAGGTCAGAAAGTCTACACCTGGTCTGGTGGCCATAGCCAACAAATGATTGAGAAAAACAAATAAAAAATGAAGAAATGACCTGCTGTTAAGTATCAGCAACAACTCAGACACATAAGTATTATGTAGTTTCTTAAAAGAAATGTTGTTGTTGTTGTATTGTCATTTGTCTTTAAAGCATCCAGCTTTCTAGAGTACATTAAACTTCAGAACCCTAGTAGCCCAGTGACATTGTCAGTTTTCTTCCAGAATTAGAGCTGATGCAAGAAGGATGCTCAGGTAGAGTTTAAAAGAGTGGAACAATTTCCCTGGGTTACGGACAACGCTCTGGGCTTTCTTCTGTTCTATCTCCCATCCATCCCTTCAACAGGAAACAACTAGTATAAGACATTGTCACTGTATGTCTAAGGTAATATGCCTGAGACAAATCATGCATTTGCAGCTGTCACTTCTGATGTTGAGCTGAAGCAGTGTCAGACTGAAGGCATAGGAGTACAAGTTAGATTTTAGTCCCACTGTCCAAAGTTAACAGCTTCTCTGTGTTGACTATATATATATATATATATATATATATTTGGGAGTCCCTGGAATTTTAAAACCAGTGCCCAAAAGTTAGCCCATTTTTTCCTCAACCCTTTCTGCAACCACAACCTAGCACAGTGCATCGAATAGCGTGCTGTGTATTACACTGTCCGCCTGATTCCTCAAGTCAGAAATCTACACACCTCCAGCCTCCTTGGTCTCACACACAGCACACATAAAGTATTACCAGGTCCTATCCATTCTCTTTTCTTGGTTGTCCAGTATTTCTTCAATCCCTTATTCTTTATTCTGTACAAGACGCTATTATTTTTCACCTGCATGATGGGGTCACTGGCCTTACAAATCATGGTCAGGGCCATCAGAGAACAAGGAGGTTTTCAAGTGTTGTCTGCCTGCAAATCTAATCCTATCATTTTCTCATTAGAAGATATTAAAATTCTCCCTAATTTTACTAATAGTGACTTAATTAAATGTAATGAATTAACCATTCAATCATTTATTTTTTTATTTGTAATGTTAGGAATGTAATCATGGATATTTCTCATGGAAAGCCATCTCTCTAGTACCCTCTATCTCCTGCCCAATATATGTTTTATTTTACATAGAATAGTAATCTGTTAGGTTGCCCTGACTGGTTTTTTTGTTTGTTTGTTTGTTTTGTTTTGTTTTTACAATCCAGATTTTATTCCCCTCTTGATCCATCCTCCCAAGGGTTCCATGCCCCCCCACCCTCCCACCCACCTATTCCCACCCTTAACCCCCACCACCCCTGTCTCCACATGGATATCCCCATCTTACCCACCACACCAGACCTCTAAACTTCCTGGGGCCTCCAGTCTCTTGAGGGTTAGGTGCATCGTCTCTGACTGAACCCAGACTCGGGAGTCCTCTGCTGTTGAGGTCTCATCTTAGTTGGTGTATGCTGCCTGGCTGGGGATCCAGTGTCTGAGAGATCTCGGGAATCCAGGTTAATTGAGACTGCTGGTCCTCTTACAAGGTTGTCCTCCTCCTTAGCTTCCTCCAGCTTTTCCATAATTCAACCAGAGGAGTCAGCAGCTTCTGTTTGTTGGTTGGGTACACATATCTACATTTGACTCTTTTAGCTGCCTGTTGGGTCTTTTGGAGAGCAGTCATGCATGGTAGGCCCCTTTATGTGAATGCCCCATAGCTTCAGTAATGGTGTCAGGTCTTGGGGCCTCCCCTTGAGCTGGATCCCACTTTGAGCCTGTTACTAGACATTCTCAGGCTCTTCTCCATTTCCATCCCTGCATTTCTTTCAGAAGAACTATAGGTCAGAGCTTTGACTGTGGGATAGCAACCCCATCCCTCACTTGATGCCCTGTCTTTCTGCTGGAGGTGGATTCAGTAAGTTCCTATTCCCCACTGTAGGGCCTTTCATCTAGATGCCCCCTCCCTAACACACACACACATACACACACACACACACACACATACACACACACACAGACACACACAGACACACAGACACACACACATACACACACAGACACACACACACATACACACACAGACACACACACAGACACAGACACACACACACACACACACACACACACACACACACACACACACACACACTTTGAGTCCTAAGAGTCTCTCACTTCCCAGGTCTCTGGTACATTCTAGAGGGTCTTCCCAACCTTGTTCCTCCTGAGGTTGACTGTTCCATTCTTTCTGCCAGCCCTCAGGGCTTCAGTCATTTTCCACCACCCAATACCAGATCATGTTCCCCTCTTGCCTCAGTCTAATCCCGTTTCCCTCCCCTGTCCTTCCCTCCCTCCCTCCTTGTGGTTGCCTTCTTCTCCCTCCCAAGAGGAACTGAGGCATCCTCACTTGGGCCCTTCTGCTTGTTGACCTTTTTGAGTTCTGTGGACTGCATCTTGGGCATTCTGTACTTGAACACGTTTTTGCAATCTTCTTTCCTCAACCTCCTGAATAACTGGTCTCATTGTCCTCTGTGACCATGTGCAGTTAGAAACTTCCCACAAATAATATTTCATGTATCATCCCAACTACATAGGGTTGACTAGAGTGGAAAAAAATAGTTTCATTTGTGGTATGCCATCATAATTTGCTGCATAATCTAAAAATGCCTCAGTGCAGTCTCAGGGAAACACAGAATGTTGCTTGTAAAGCACTGATTCATACAAAACCAAAGACCATCACTTCCAATGTGCAATATATCATTAATTATTTAAGTGCTCAGTTTATTTATTTACTTTATATCCCAGTATCATCCCCTCTCCTTCCAGTCTCCCCATACACATCTCCTTCCACTTCTCCTCCTCCTCTTCTCCTCAGAGAAGAAAAATGACCCTCTGGCTACACCACTCCCAGCACATCAAGCCAATACAGAACTATGTGAATCCTCTCCCAGTGAGGCCAGACAAGCCAGCTCAGGGGAACAGGATCCACAGGCAGGCAATAGATTCAGGGATAGCCCCCACTCCAGTTGTTGGGGGATCCACATGCAGACCAAAGTGTAGGTCTGCTACATAGGTTCAGGGAGGCCTAGGTCTAGCTCATCCTCACTTTTTGTTTGGTGGTTCAGTCTCTGGGATCCACCACACGTCCAGGTTAGTTGACTTTTGTTGGTCTTCTTGTAGAGTCCCTATCGTCTTCAGGTCCCTCGATCCTTCCTCCAACTCTTTCACAAGACTCACTGAGCTCCATCTAATGCTTGGCTGTAAGTCTTTGCATCTGTTTCCATTAGGTGGAGAATCTCAGAGGACAAACATGTTAGGTTCCTGACTGCAAACATACCTGAGTATGTGATTGCTTTTTGCCCATGGCATGAGTCTCAGTCTGACGCAGTCTGGTTGGCCGTTCACTCTGCCTCTGCTCCATCATTGTCTCTACGCATTTGGAGGCAGGACACAATTTGAGTGGAAGGTTTTCTTGGTGGGTTGCTGTCCTTATCCCTCCCCTGGGATTCCTGCCTGGTTAAAGGAAGCATATCCTCTACTAGGAGTCTCAGCTAAAGTCACCCCCATAGATTCTCTCCCACTCCATTCCAGGTCTCTGACACACCCTAGAGATGACTTGCTCTGTCCATTGTTGAGTTTCCTACTGTAAGAGACTTTTGTATGACTGATGCCATGTCAGAGGCACCATTCTGACATAAAAATCCAGCACACAGGTCCTCATACCTGTCAAAATGGTAGTCAAGATCTAAGCCATAATTCTAGAAAAGTCCCTGAGTAAGAGTCCCTAAATGTACTAACTGCTAACTAGGATATGGTTTTTGTGCATGAAAGGCAAATAGATGTAAGGCTTGGGGCTCCCTGATTTGAACAAGTTACCTGTACAGCTATAGTAATAAAGTCTTTGTTTCCAAGAAGACTCATAGAATCAACCAACCTGAGCCTATAGGGATAGCCAGACAGATCCTGAACAACCAACCAGAGGACCTGCATGGACTGACCTAGGCTCTACATTCATATATTATATACAGCTTCATTTTCATGTGAGATTTCTAACAGTAGGAACAGGAGTTGCCACTGTGGCCGGCTTTTGGTACCCTTTCCCTCTATGGTGTTAACTTCTTGTAGCTTTTACAGAAGAGAAGTAGTCTTACTCCAACTTAATATAACATGGCTGGTTGATATCCATTCAGTCCATCCCTTTCTGAAGAGAAATAGAGGAGAATTACATGCTCTGACCTCCATAGGCAGAATGAGAGGAGAGGAGGAAGGAGAACCTGTGGTCAGAATGTAAAAATAAATAAAACTAAATGGAGGAAGAGAAGAGAGAGAGAGAGAGAGAGAGAGAGAGAGAGAGAGAGAGAGAGAGAGAGAGAGAGAGAGAGAAAGGGAGGAGGGAAAGGAAGAAAGAAGGAAGGAAGGAAGAAAAGAGTATCTGTATGGTCGTTTCTAGTGGACTTATCATGTGACAATACTTCACACTATAGACAAGAACCCTGAGCGTGGCAGCCTACTAGCATCTCATTGCTGACAGCCCTGACAATATCATCTCTACTTGACAGGTGCCTTGCTGTTGCCCGTGTACACTGTGGGGGCTTCTTTACTACACACTCTTGTGTTCCTATCCTAACTTCTGCCACATGTTGCTTTACAAGTCATTTCAAACATCTTTTTCTCTAAGATACTGACTCTAGTCAGCTATCATGCCTTTATTTTAATTTCTCTGTACCTTGTATAGTCATCCTGCCTCCAATAAATCAATAAAGAATATTTGACACATAAATACATAATTAGTTTTCACCAAAAATTATTAAACTGAGGGTGAACTTCATTTGTTAGATAAATATATCAGTTAAAATATTGTATATTATGGTACTTAATGCTTAAATATGTAAAAATTCAAACATGGTATTTATTGTTAATAAAGTGATTGCAAAAGGACAGTATAAACGCCATTTCTCTCCATTTAAGGGCCACGCATGATTTCAAAATGTCTGTAAGGCACCAGTGTCAGAAACTAGGTCATAAGACACCAGCTCAAGGAACAGACCATAAAACCAGAACAAGATCATAAAATCTCCCCCAAAGAACAGCCTGAGGATAACCACAAAAATGGGGAAATACCTTATCTCAGAATGGGCCATCTGTGCTGGACTCCCCTATTTCATCTCATGCTTGAAAGTTCATGCCAAGGAAATGCAGATCACTGATCACCTTGACAGCCTATGACCCACCAATGCACTTTTAGATGACCTAATCCTTCTAGAGTGTTTTCCTGGTTCCCTAAAGGAAGGCCTGTAGACCTTTATCTGAGGTCACCATTTTGGAGAATGGTTGACACCCCCCCATGCTGGCTGCTTCCTCAGAATAAATGCTCTTTGTTTTTCATACCATCTGAGTCGGGGGTCTTCCTTCAGTGATTTTCAGACCCTTAAAATTGAAAGCAACAATATACATAATTTTTTTAAGTTTCCAACATCTAACAACTTGAGATCGATCATTTGAATCTATAATTTTCAATTTCTTTTCTTATTTATTTGTTCTTAGTCATTCTGAGATATTTGAAAAGAATGTTTTGAATCTTGAGCCAACTCACAATTTGTGTTCTGTATAAGAGTCTACTGTGATCACCTGACCACAACCCATAATTGCCTTACTTTTGGGAGACACTCAAATAACAGTCTTAGAAATTAGAAATTAAAAATACTGAAGAAAATAAATATGGTAAAAATGGAATGCTCTAGTGGTACCGTTACTTCACAGTGCTCAAAAGTGTGTACATATGACGTGATACTAAGATTGCAATATATATGATAAAATGACTTTTAAAACAGCCTTGGCATAATGGGGGGTCAGAGAAAAAGGGTATCTGGGAATACACACACACACACACACACACATACACACGTACACACATACACACACACACATACACACACATACACACGTACACACACATACACACGTACACACTCACACACATACACACACACACACACACACACACACACACAGACTCAAGTCAAGTACTGGATCCAAGTTGACGACCAATATTCTGCTTGATCCAGCTTTTCCAGACTGCTTCTATGTTCTGCTTTCTCTCTGGAGATTTCTCTATGATCTGCTTGCTTGCTATTCTAAAAGTTCTCTGGATAGCTCATCTCCTGCAGTACACAAGTCCAGCCTTTTATTTTACATACCAAGCCAGTCATTTACTTCAGGTTTTCCTATTGATTATCTTATGAATCAATATCCTATGACCCCCAGCTCTTTGATTCTTAGGAGAGAGCTAGCATACATATTTTAACAAAAGAATTCAGGGATCTGTCTGTCTTTTTTCAAGCACAGAAGATGAGCTAGCTGGGTAAGACCCTGGCCTGAAATTACCATTTCTACCACACCTGGACCTGACCTTTCTCTGTTCTAGGCTGATCCTCAACACACAAATTTATCTGTCTTTGTAAGCATAAATGACAGAAAAAACCCAAAAAACAAACAAACAAACAAACAAACAAACAAACAAACACTTAGCTGATTGGGATCTCTTGTGATCACCAGCCCCTAAAGCTCTTTTATCTCTTTCCTTAATATTTTCTAACAAGTTACCTTACCATGGGACTGTTTTTACTGTTTTAGATTTGTGAAGCCTCTCTTACAACTCATACTGCATCCTTGTATTTTGCATAGTTGAGAAATTATATATTTTTAAACCTATGTATTTAGAACTCTTTCCCATAACCTTAAGGGCTGTACTGAAGGTCCCAGTGTTTACCATTTTGCAGAGACCAAGACATAGTCACAACCTTGACTATCTAATTATCATGAATAATATATATATATATGTATATATATATATATATGAGAATCATGGAGGATGGCAAGAATCCTTTATTCTGGTCCTCAAATATGAAACTTATTAAGGGTTTTGCCTAATGTATGGCTTGAAACCTTGTAAATGTCACTAAGTATGGCCTGAAAGTCTCAGAAGGACTAATTATCTTTCCTATAAACAGTATGTAATTTCATCCCTACATAGGGAGTTTGGAAACCTGGGGAACTTGGTAGTCCAGGATTGCCTTGGACTAATTGTTCTTAGATCTTGAACGTGTTTATAACAGTAAGAGCTGATCCATCAGTTAGGCAAGTTTAATAGCCCATGCCCATTTCAGGAGGAATGACCACCATTACCTCAGAGGCAAAAAGTAATGCAGATAGTACTATGAACTATTAGTTTCACTTTCACCATGAGGTAAACAATCAATAAATATTGACTGATATTTCTATTGTTTTATTTCAATGGAGAGAGTATGATTTTTTTTTTAATGATGCACTGGCAGGGCTGCTGACGGGGAATAAACACAACGGAATGCTTTTGGCTAATAAAAATGTCAGACATTGATTATGAAATAAATATGTTTAATTTGGTTCAATACTTAAAGAAAGACCCAATGGGATTTAATATTTGAAAGAAAGATGGTGAGGATTAAGACAAGAAGTGAAAGCAGGCTTTTCAGAATATTTTATGACTAGCCATTGCCTTTCAACCCAAGTCAATAAAAAATCAAACCATGCTTCTATTTTATCTTAATCATGCCTTTTAACTATATATATTTCATAATCTCTTAAATTGAAGAGTGAAATTCCTAACATTATTTTAAGAGATGTGCAGTCCCAATTCTTCATTTGACCAGACACTTAGAAAAATGTTTCAGTTCCTTTCATAGAGGAGTGGATGGTGCCTGAGAACTGACACGGAGAGTATTTAATGCAGTGAATTAATGTCGCTGTTTTATGTAGGTCAGGTGGTTTATACTATGAGGTCACAAATCACATGGTAATTGAAATAATGGAAAATGAGAACGCTGATGAAAAAACGTTCTTACCCAACGTTCATTTACAGTAGAGAGATTCATGTGTGCAACTACTTACTTTATCCAGAGCCAAAGTGGAGTCAATCAAATGCCCCAGGACTCCCTCTGCAGAAGGTGCTCTGCCAACATTTATATTTCTATGATCTCTGAGAAGAGTTAGTGTTTTACAACTTCTCTCACACCTGTAGTTTCTTAATTCTCAAAACTGCTGAGGACGGGATTCTATTTAGACAATGTTACAGAACAATATACTAATATTTACTGTTACTAACAATTAGAAAAATTGAAATCAATTCCCTCTCTGTTTCTTTATGTCATCTTAAATGCTCAACTTTTGTATCTCAGTCTCCTAAGAGACATATTTCAACAGAATGGAGGCTTTAAATCCATTTACAGCTACATCATGAATGCAATAGAATATTATTTTGTTTCAAGTGCAAATTCAATTTTTCTTTTCCCTTAACTACTATTTCCTAAACACCTAATATGAACAGAGTTTATTCTAGATATTCTAGAAAGAATGAACAGGAAAGGACCTACCCTTCACCTTCACAGTGCTTGCAATTAAGGTACAACATTTGTGTATTTCCTGCAAATGAGTGATTTTATCAAGAGTGAATACATTAAAGCCATTTACCAAGTACCTTAGTATTTCGGGCACATGCGACTTGCAGTAATTAGAACTGCACAGGTTCATTGTTCTTTTGCTGCATCGTGTCATGGTTGGGTTTGTATTGTGTTCACCCTAGTATCTAATTACCTACAGTGCTTATCAATACAGGATATTAAATGTCAATATATATGGCATACTCACGTAGTTATGTCTCTTATACAAAGGATAATACCCTGAGCACAGAACAGCAGCACCCCTCTACGTCTCACTACCCAGTGTGTATACCACAATAAATTAGACTAATTATATGAGAGGTGATTGATATAGTGCTAACCTATAATCCATGAACTGGAAAGATGAATCAAGCTGTAATAGGTGTATATATGTTATTATGAATATATACACAACAAAAATTTGCAAATAGAACTACTGTCATTGAAATATACAAATGCTATGTTTAATGATGAGAAATATAACTTTAGTCCTTTTGGATAAGATGGATAGATAAAGAATACGTGAAAACATTTATATGCATTTGTCACATTACATCTAACTTGCCCATCATAACAATCATCCTAACAGCAAACATTCTTTTCAGCTCTTGACATTATGTTGGATTCTCAGAAGCTCAGGCACACTGACCCTCTCTTTGATTTATGTACCTTCTTTTTAAATATAATCCAAGAGTGACTGAGAATCCTTATAAGATCTGCTGACTCTTCACAGGCAAGAGTAGGGCACTCCACACACAGGAGTTCCAAACACAGGAGTACCATTAACATTGCCATCTCAAGAAAGCTCAGATACTTTCTTGTATGTTTAGGCAAGAGTAGAAAAAAAAAAGTTAGTGCTGGGGGTAATGGCACATAGTATGAAATTTCAATGGCAGTCATTAAGAAGACCTCAATATTTCATATTGAACACCAATATGCTAAGTATACTGCTCTAGTTTTAACAACTTTACTATGATGTGTGTCAAAGACCCTACAAGGGAAAGAATGGTGTCGGCAGTTGAAAGGGTATAATGATTCAGGATTAGTCAAGAAACACAACTTCAATAAATCAATTATAAATATTATTGATGAGAATTATGATAAAAATATAAAATATTTATTTGATATGTGTATGCTTATGTGTATGTATGTACACCATTTCCATGCACTGACTTTAGTATAAGCAGAAAATCAAGGAGTAGCAGCTGGAACACTCAAAGTAGCACAGTAACAGAACTGGAGGTAGTAGTAGCTAGAACTACATTTTGTATTATTTTTTCAGAGAATCTGAGCTGTACAGGCCATGTTGTATTAAGAAAAATCTGTGTTTTATTTATTTTTGGTGGATAGACAATTTCAGGGTCCAGAGTCATGGTGTGAAATACTGTGTTGGGAATTTTATATTATGAACACAAAGAGTAATTAAAACTGTATTAGCTTTATTCTGAAATTACCTAATTCTTTCACTATCTCAAAAGAAATCTGAAATTAAGAAGAGAAAGACAGGGAAGAAAGACCACTAAATGAGACATTTGAAACAGGAAATACTGGATTTTCCTGGCACATTTTGCCCAGTAATCATTTGGCTGTTTCCTGATACGGGTCTTGGCCCTTCTGTGTATTTATATTCCGGAAATGGACTTTATGATGTCATCCAATTTTCCATCTTTCTTTCAAGAATAAGACAAGATATTTCAGATATAGATAAATATGCTTAAGGACTATTTCAAGAAAAGAGATTTAATGGTGGTGTATGTCTGTATATATGTATGTATGTAAGTATGTATGTGTTTTTGTATGTATACCATTAGAGAAATGGTGATAAGTGTTTAAATAAGTATGCTTCAGAGATTGAGTGCAAATGACCTACTACAATTTAAAATTGAACTATAATTATATCATTTCTTTCCCTCTTATCCTCTCCACAACCCTCTAAGCCCCATCTTGATCCTCTCCCATGCTTATCCGTTCTATGACTCTCAAATTGATGGCCTCTTTGTATAATACATATATACAGATACACACACACACACACACACACACACACACACACACACACACATATATATATATATATATATATATATATATATATATATATATATTACAATGAACTGAGTCCTTTCTAGTGTGTATATTATTTCAGGGCTGGCCACTTTGTATTGGATAGTCAGTTTGCAGTGTTAACTCTGGGAGAGGCATTTCCCTTTCTCAGACATGATTAATTTGCCTAGGCAAGAACTCCATTAGATTCTCTACTTTCGTGTAAACATGTCTGTTGATATCACCGTTGATAATGTCCTGTTTAGGCAGCCATATTATTGAAGTGTCATGGGTACAGTAGAATTCCTGGTCCTCTGACTCTTACAATCTTTCCAACCATTATCTGCAGTATTCCCTGATGTGCAGGAGTTGCGCTGTAAGTTTATCCACAGAGCTAAGTTCTCCAGGATTCATTAATTTTTATATTATGGCCTGTTGTGGTTTTCTGCAATGGTTTCTGTGTGTTGTAAAAGAAACTTCTTTATTGAGTGATTTTCCTTCAATTTTTTATGATTTTTTTTGGCAGTATTGGCAATTGACCCAAAAGCTATCAATGTGTTTAGCAAGCTTCTTACCACTAAATTTAACCCACAGCCTATACATTGCTAGTGTTTGTAGAGGAATGAGTTATTTATTAACTGAAATTGGACCATCAGAGAAAATATAGGTCTTAAGGATAAATACTAACTATATTTATTTAGTTTTTTTGTATGATGAACTCTTGAGATGCTTTGACATGCTAATACTCAAAGTAAATAGACAGGTAGAGCTAAGAAAAAGGTTGATCTGCACTAAACTCATGAGGGAATTTCCATCCATAATTTCTATTTTTATAATGGTATCATATTGTAAATACAGTTACATTCTCTACATACAGCCAATGCATACTATATACACAGCTTTAAGTAGCAGCTTGTTTATTTATCAGTAGTTACATGTTTTTCACTTACTTTTTATTAATATAACTTTCTCTTTAATTTTCCTTATAAATAATAGTATCATTTTGTTCTCAAGAAATTTGTCCATCTATATAAAAATATGATCATATCTACACCCATTCACCCTCCAACTCCCTCCATAATCTTGCTAACACATTTCTATCATCTCCCTATCAACTTCTTATTGCTGTAGACTTCTTTTTCTTTTTCTAATTCTTCTTCTTTTACTAATTCTTCTTTCTTCTCCTCCTCCTCTTCTTCCTCTTTTTTCTTTTTCTCTTCTTCCTCTTCTTTTCCTCCTCTTTCTCCTCTTCCTCTTTTCCTCCTCTTCCTCTTTTTCTTCTCTTCCTCTTCTACTATTTCTTTTTTTCTCCTTTTCCTCCTCCTCTACCTTCTACTCCATATCCTCTGCCTCCTATTTTTATCCAATAAATGTTTCTCATACAAAAATGGGTGTCAGTCCATCCACTGAAACATAGAAAATTTACCTATGGTTTTATCACCCCAAAAGGAATGATTCTCTCATTTAGTAGCTGCCAATGAGCTTCAGAAATGCATATAGCCTAGAAAGCACCTTTTTTATCTACAGGGAATTCTACTAGCTTGATTTTGTATAAGTTCTGTGCAAGTAAGCACAGTTGCCATGAATTCATGAATGTAATAAACACAATATTTCTAGAAGATAGAATTCCACACACCCCTCATTCTATGACTCTCAAATTCTTTTTGTTATCTCTTCCACAATTATTCTTGTCAGTGAGGTAGATGGGTAGTTAACAAAGATGTCCCATTTCAGGCTGAGTACTATTTAGGACTGAGCACTCAGTCTCCTATTCTCAGCACTATTAGCATTTATGCATCTGTAAATTAAATACCCTTCAAGGCTAAAAGATGTTTCTGTGACCTAGTTTGTGAGCAACCTAAGTCTAAGTGTATGGGTATAAACATGAATACCTAAGTCAGTTTGAAAACTTGACCTTTAAGCAAAAATAAAATATCAGGTTCTACTGTAGGGGCTATGAACACCCTAGTCATGGATGTCTCACCAGTATACAGTACCAGGCATGAGACATCTTCCCATAGAGGAGGCATCAAATCCAATCAAAATGTGGGTTTTACCCTCATATCAGTCATTTCCTCTTTTGTATCTATCAGGTCAGCATTGTGATATGCAAAGTCCATCCCCAAGTAAACACCAATACTTTAAGCAGCTCTATAATGTAGGATATAACCATTTAAAATGTGAATAATGATTTGATAGGTTTTGTTACCAGTGTAGAAAGTAGCATAGACAAGATCAAACTCATTTTATTTTAGCATGAATATGTTCTTATGGCTTCTATTTTATTCAGAAGTTGTTCTGTGCAGTCTAGAAATTTTCTTTCTGAAAGATAGTTGTTTTCCAAATAACAATGAGTATTAATTAGCAAAGTGGAATAATATGAAATTGATCACTGGTGCACTGGTAATAGCTGACTTTGGGAGAGTGAGAATTAGAAGGTAGAACCCTGTTTTATAATATTTGCCTATTTTCAAGATGAACTACTGTATACATTGCTAATTTCAAGGTATTGACTTTGTCACTCAATGTGAATTTGAAGAAGATGCCTGAGGCCCCAATACTAGCACTATACCAAATTTTAACATAGCTGTGTCATCAGCAAAATAAAGAAGAGTAAAGAATTTTTTAAAAAATGACTTATCTATTCTAAAGAGAATGAGATAGAATGCTTACAATTACCAAACCATCCTGGATCACACATTATGGGCCATAGTTTTTCATGCCTGTATTCCCCAAAATCAAGGAGGGTGAGAGGTAGGAGAATGCTGAATTTGAGGTCAGCCTGGGATACGTGTGTGGTTAGTGCAATACCAACCTGAGCTACAGTGTGAGAATGAGCCCCATTCTCTCAAAACTAAATGAAAGAGAATAGTTTTTTTAACCTGCTAGGAATTTATTAATTCTAAGCATAAAATAAGGCAGAGGCTGCAGAGTGAAAGAAATATCAGAACTATTCTAATATAAGAGTTTTGGTGTGGGCATGGAGTAAGACAGGGCTTCATACAGTCCAGACCTGCCTCAAACCTGTAAGAGAATAGTTTTATATACTTATTAACAATTTTACTATGATCAGTTATGTTTATAGAATTTAAATTTTAATAATGGCTTTAAAATAAATAATGAATTACCAAATCGAGAAAGTTAAACCATTAGCTCCTGAGATCTAGTATGAGGATTTTCCTATATATGACTCAATGGGCGTCAAAGAAACAATTTATGTCACGTAGGCAATAAACAAGGAGGGGCGCATTTAACTCAATTTCAGTGCAGAGCGCCTACACTCTAGTGTCAGTCTGTGCTTTAACATAATGGAGCTTTAGTGGGTTGGGGTTTTCTACAAAGGTTGCACTGGAATTCGTGCTAATTTACATTTTCCTCCAGATTTGTGATTTATGACACTCAGAGCAGCCTGTGTGATTCATTCTTAGCAGAAAGATCAAGAGTCGTTTTGCTTCAGGGATGAATGAAGATAGCAGAATATGCATTTGATGACCACTGTCATTTCCAAGGCTCCTGCCTGCAGAGGATTTTTGACTTAGCTGGGTTCATATGTTTACTACAGTTTGTACTAGAGGAAGGCAGCTAATATTAAGCATAAAGTGAGCATGATAACCTTTGCTTATAGTCATTTAGAATGTTGATCAAAATGAACAGATTTTAATTTGAAATGTAATATATTGAAAAATATAATATTTCTTGGCAGCCAAATTAAAAATATTTTACATTTATTATGAGATAAAAATTAAGTCATATGTCATTCATATTTTCCACTGTATTTAGAAATATTTATTTTCTTTTTTTTTTATTAACTTGAGTATTTCTTATATACATTTCAAGTGTTATTCCCTTTCCCGGTTTCCGGGCAAACATCCCCCTCTCCCCTCCCCTTCCTTATGGGTGTTCCCCTCCCAACCCTCCCCCCATTGCCGCCCTCCCCCCATAGTCTAGTTCACTGGGGGTTCAATCTTAGCAGGACCCAGGGCTTCCCCTTCCACTGGTGCTCTTACTAGGATATTCATTGCTACCTATGGGGTCAGAGTCCAGGGTCAGTCCATGTATAGTCTTTAGGTAGTGGCTTAGTCCCTGGAAGCTCTGGTTGCTTGGCATTGTTGTACATATGGGGTCTCGAGCCCCTTCAAGCTCTTCCAGTTCTTTCTCTGATTCCTTCAACGGGGGTCCTATTCTAAGTTCAGTGGTTTGCTGCTGGCATTCGCCTCTGTATTTGCTGTATTCTGGCTGTGTCTCTCAGGAGCAATCTACATCCGGCTCCTGTCGGTCTGCACTTCTTTGCTTCATCCATCTTGTCTAGTTGGGTGGCTCTATATGTATGGGCCACATGTGGGGCAGGCTCTGAATGGGTGTTCCTTCAGTCTCTGTTTTAATCTTTGCCTCTCCCTTCCCTGCCAAGGGTATTCTTTTTCCTCATTTAAAGAAGGAGTGAAGCATTCACCTTTTGATCATCCCTCTTGAGTTTCGTTTGTTCTAGGGATCTAGGGTAATTCAAGCATTTGGGCTAATAGCCACTTATCAATGAGTGCATACCATGTATGTCTTTCTGTGATTGGGTTAGCTCACTCAGGATGATATTTTCCAGTTCCAACCATTTGCCTACGAATTTCATAAACTCGTTGTTTTTGATAGCTGAGTAATATTCCATTGTGTAGATGTACCACATTTTCTGTATCCATTCCTCTGTTGAAGGGCATCTGGGTTCTTTCCATTTTCTGGCTATTATAAATAAGGCTGCGATGAACATAGTGGAGCACGTGTCTCTTTTATATGTTGAGGCATCTTTTGGGTATATGCCCAAGAGAGGTATAGCTGGATCCTCAGGCAGTTCAATGTCCAATTTTCTGAGGAACCTCCAGACTGATTTCCAGAATGGTTTTACCAGTCTGCAATCCCACCAACAATGGAGGAGTGTTCCTCTTTCTCCACATCCTCACCAGCATCTGCTGTCACCTGAGTTTTTGATCTTAGCCATTCTCACTGGTGTGAGGTGAAATCTCAGGGTTGTTTTGATTTGCATTTCCCTTATGACTAAAGATGTTGAACATTTCTTTAGGTGTTTCTCAGTCATTCGGCATTCCTCAGCTGTGAATTCTTTGTTTAGCTCTGAACCCCATTTTTTTTATTAACTTGAGTATTTCTTATATATGTTTCGAGTGTTATTCCCTTTCTCGGTTTCCGGGCAAACATCCCCCTCCCCCCTCCCCTTCCTTATGGGTGTTCCCCTCCCAACCCTCCCCCCATTGCCGCCCTCCCCCCATAGACTAGTTCACTGGGGGTTCTATTTATTTTCTTATGAGTTAAAATGATAGTTATTATTTGCTTATTGATTCTCTGTTTTAGAAGGTACTGTATGTTAGTGTAAATAATATAATCTGTGTAACTTCATGACACAAGGTGTAAGCATACTTTATTTGTGATATCACACTTAGTATTCCATCATACTTATTTGTAGAAATTGTCCTGAGAAACTCCGAATGTAGGTCTTGTTATTCTAGTGAAAAGTAAAGAATTAAACCACCCAAATTTAGGATAATCCACATTTCTACTGAGTTTTATACTTGAGTAACTTCATTCTTTTTTTAGTGCTTCACTTTGCTTTGTGTGGGTATGGTGTGCAACTATTTCTATGCATGTAGGCTGAATCAAGTGCCACTTTAACCAGCTGACAGCCAATTTACATGATTCTTTGACAAAGTCTATTTATAATGATGTCTCCTGTTTTCTGAATTTATATTCTATGTATAGATGTAGAATGTAGTAATTCTGACATTATACTTCTGAGTAATGTAAGCTCACTATTTTCCAGTACTTACTACTTTCTTCTAATATTTTTATAGCAAGAAAAAAGAGGGAAGTGGATGGAATGTAATTTAACATTGAAGAGGCTAGGTGAGTCCAGATTACCAAACATAAGTCAAATTGATAATAAATGTTTTTGATATGGGTTGAGAATTCTCTTTTACCTTCACAAATTACAACCTAGAACATCCATGGATGCAAAATGGTCAACACACACACACACACACACACACACACACACACACACTCACACACACACTCACACACTCACACACACCCACTCACACACAGCCACTCACACACACACTTACACACACACACCCACTCACACACACAGACACTCACATACACACACTCACACACACACAAGCGCACACACACACACATACACACACACACATAAGTCAAATTGATAATAAATGTTTTTGATATGGGTTGAGAATTCTCCTTTACCTCCACAAATTACAACCTAGAACATCCATGGATGCAAAATGGTCAACACACACACACACACACACACACACACACACTCACACACACACTCACACACATACACACACACTTTGCCATTGTTTTAGTTAGAATCCTACTGTAACAATAAGATGTTAAGTGAATGATGAGGAAATAGCTGTAAAGAGTGAACATTAACTTCCTATATCATATTGATTCGTTAATTTTTATAAATGCACCATTATTATTATAAGATGTGAAAAACAAGAGAAGTAGTCTGAGAGGCATATGACAACTCTATACTCTTCTCAATAATTCAATAAATACTACAACATGTTACAGTATAAAATGGTTATTTGATGTCAAAGCTATGTAAGCAATGATGTAGAAATATTAGTATGAAGTATTGTTTAAACATACACAAGACTACACAAATAGTATATAATCCCAGAAAGGTTAGGCAAATAAGTCTTAGAAAAAATATCATAGTAGCAAAATGACAGGAATTAATAAATACTCTTTATTAACACCTAATATTAATATTTTAAATTCATCCTTAAATGGACATATATTAATATATTGGAGTTGAAATTTGGCTTTCTGCTTCCTCTAAGATACCTTACCATCACGGACAAAATTCACTTTTGGGTAAGGCAATGGAAAAGTTATTCCCAGCAAATGTAACAGTTAAAAAAGAGATATATTTATTCTAATATCTGATAAAATAGACTTAAACTAAAACAAGTTTGAAGAGATTTGGAAGGACATTTTAAACACAAAAGGGAAAAAAATTCAGCAATGGAATACTAAAATTCTAAATATTTGTGGATAAGCACAGGGACAGCTAGTTTATAAAACAATATTAGATCTAAAAATCAAATTGACCCCAACAGAGTGGTAGAGTGGGTGACTTAAGTATTCCACTCTCACCAATAGATATGTCATACATATAAACCGTTAATAAGAAACTCTTGAGCTATGTGACATCATATATTCAGTGTACTGAATAGGTATCTACAGAACATTTATCCCAATCACTAAAGACTACACCATAGTACATAGACTACATCTCATAGTTTTTTGCATAATCAACCATGCACTACATAAAACAAGTCTTGACAAATAGAGTAAAATTGAAATAACTTCCTACGTATTACCCTACCACAAAGGACTAAGCTGGAGATGAACAAGCATAGAATGAGAGAATATCGCACACTCATGGAAGAGACCCAACACACCACTAAATGAAAATTGGAGTCCAGGGAGAAATTTAAACTCCTGGAATTGAATGAAATGTTATACACAAAGTGTGCAGATTTCTAATAACATCGGTGCTGAGGCTCTCTCCCTTGTTCCTCATGAACAGACCTAACAAGTTCTCCTCACAGTCATGTGCTGCTTCTTGCACAGGACACATCACTCCTTACTTGGCTTTCTTCTCCTTTCAGCAGAAATGGCCTTTCTGAATTAAAGAAGCCAGTTGGAGAATCTTTTGCTGACCACTAAGAACTAGAGAAACCTAAATCCTGAGGCAAGACTATAAAGGAATCTGTTGATATTCTCGTCCTATCTCAATAAAAAAATCTCTGGGTGCCTTCCTCCAGGGGTACTTTTGTCAACCTTTTTTTAAAAAATGACAAGTATCACTTGGATCCAGCTAGTGGAAGGTAAGTTCAGCTCATGGATATTATCTTTGCTTGGAAACATTTTCCATCTACTCCATAGAATGAAGTCATGAGGGAGGAAGGGAACATCTGAGACAACAAAGTACACGGTTCACACTGTCCTGCAAGAACTTCTAATTGAGAGGAGAAGAAATTATGCATCTTCCTTGTTTATATGCCTCTTACTCTGACCTCTGAATCTAACTAAACTATCATCCCCTTCAGCATTTGGATCTTTGCATGTGAAATTAGCTGATGGACTCATTGGGGAAAATAAAACTTCTTAGTGTTTTTGTTTTCTCTATCACACTGCAAACTACTTGACCACTTGAAGCATAATATTTGGCCTCAAAAGGTGTATTATACATAAATAAATAGCATAACTACTACCTCAGGCAAAAGGTAATAGTGGGTGGGATACCTTAAAGCTTAAGATTGCCTGCATTCCATTTTCTTCACTCAACCAGAGAAACACGGTCACACATGTTTTAATCCTAGCTCTTGGGAGTAAGAAGGCAGACTCAGGAAGATCTCTGTGAATTTGAGGTCCCCTGTGTCTACCTGGTTTCTAAGCTATCAAAGTCTACATCATGGGATCCTGTCTCAAATAATTATAATAATAATAATGTTGTATTCAACCAAGAACATCTATTACCAAATTCCCAGGTATCAGAAAAAGGAAGAAAAAAGTAGTAGAAGGCATTTATCAGAAACAATGTATAAATTTCAAGACATGCTAAATGACTAAATATATAGATTTTAAAGAACATATGTGTCCATTATCTTGTGAATGTCAATGATAATATTTATCATGTAATGCCTTGCAGAATGTTAGTCCTTGGAGAGGAAAAAATAATAGATAAAGCTTATGAATTCTAGCCTCCTCCTGTTATATTTCTTTCTTATTATATTAACTCTCTCTGCGTGATGATGGATAAATAAGTCTTAATAAAAGTAAATGTTTCCTTTCTTTGTAATGTGTATATTCACTCATTAGCATTGAGTGCTTATAATCACTTCAAACTTCAAACATATGTGTAAGAGAGAGAAGGAGGGTAGGAAGGGAAAAGAGGGAGAGAGGGAAGAAAAAGGAAGGGAGGAAAAAAGAGAAGGAGGAAGAGACAGAGAGACAGAGAGAGACAGAGAGACAGAGATTAAGATTTATATTATAAGCTGGGCATGGTGGTGTAAACCTATACTACCCATATGTGAGATACATCAGGATTATCAGAAACTTAAGGTCACTCTTGGCTACAAGATATTCTCAAAAATCCTGGTATTTATCAGTCCTAATTTCTTGGATAGCTGTGGTAAAAGGGGTTCAAATTAATAAGAAATATCTGGGAATCAGTACCAGTCTGCTGAAACCCTAACTAGTCCCAGAATCCCATGCTTCCCATCTGTTTTACAGCAGAGTTGATGGTTGCCACCAGATGCCTCGCATTCCAGATGGCACTTACCAAAATACTTGACAAAGCAAAATAAAGAAACAAAGGGATCTTAGTTACTTTACATGTATCTGTGATGCTAAAGCAACTTAGAGAAGAAAGGGTTTATGCCATTGGCTCAAGGGTAGTTTCTAACTTGGTAGAGAATTCCTGGTTGCCAAAGGAGCTTGGGGAGCTGGTCATATTGCATATATAATTAGTAATCAGAGACTGTTCATCACTTGTACTTTGGTAGCCATGTCTTTTTTATGTAGTCCAATAGACAGACCCACTCAGATGTGCTGCTCAACTTTAGCATGGCTCATGCCACCTCAATTACCCCAACCAAGACAATTCTTCACACTGCAGATGGTAATACCCCAAAGCCTGAGGTTAACCTAATCAAGAAAATCACTCAGAAGCATGCTGATTTTTGTCTTGTTTCATAGACAAGACAAAATAACTCATAGAGTTTTGTCTCATAGTTTTGTCTGATTCTTGATCCTCTAAGATGACAATCAATATTTTTGTGGATTAAATAAATTAGTGGTTAATGCCAAAATCCCAATAATACATTCATATTACAATAGGAAAAAGAAATAAAAGCACTTCCCCCGGAAAGTCACTTAACCAAGAACAAATCAAGATTTGAGTCCTTTGCTACCCTGCTACTGAACATGTCTCAATCTTTGCTTACTTGAAGGGTTCTGTCTTGTGAGTCTTTCCCAGTGTCTGTACTTGTATGTGCCCTGTGTGTCTGTCTACAGTGTGACTGTGTGTGTCTTCATGTTTGTCTCTCTCTATGTGTATCTGTGTCCATGTGGGTCTGTCTGTCTATATTCCTCAAAGAGCTTTGTTCTGCCTTTAATGAGCAGCTCAGAGAGCATTACATATGGAAAGAATGCGATATTTTACAGAAGTCATTGAGTCATTGAGTTTAACAAGGATTAAGTCATTGACACCAAATGACTGAGATAAGAGGGATGGACTGGAAGGAGGAGCAGAATTCGTGATGTGAATACATACATACATATATATATATATATATATATATATATATACATACATACATACATAAGTACAAAACAGTACTTATCATCAGTGTTTATCGATCAATATCCAAATGTTGATGGATTTAGCATTTCTAGTAGACAGTCATATTAGACCAATTTCAACCTCTGTATTTGCTGCTTCCAGCATTAGATGCGCATGTATTGTTCTGAGAACAATTTTCTATTATAGCTCTGCACTAGCTCAGGTTCTAGAAGTTGATTACCTGGAAAATACAATTCAAGTAAGAAAGATTGTTACATTGCACTCTTAAAATAAGGTTAAGGGAAGAGACTGAGTGCATAGTGGGACTGAGTGCATAGTGGGACAGCAGTCTTAGGTTTTAAGTGACCTCAAGCTATTTTGAGTTTTAACTTTGGCTCTGAGGTCTAGCAAAATTACCAATTAATATGTAAGAGATATAAACATTAACCACTATAGACTGACTTCCTTCCTTCCTTCCTTCCTTTCTCTTTTTCTTTTCCTTTTTTTTGGCTCACAGTCTGTCTAAACATACAGTCTATGATGGGAAGGACATGGAGATGAGAACAGGAACCAGCTGGTCATACAGCATCCAGAATCAGAAAGCAAAGAGTAATGAGTGGGTTCAGCTTATTCTCTCCTTTTCACTTAATCAGGGATTCCAGGCCATGGAAGGATGATACTACTTTTATGGTGGGCCTTCCTTGATAACCCAATCTAGAAACTTCTTCTAGAAGTGTCCAAAGTTTGTCTCTTAAGTGATGCTAGATCCTGTTGATTTGACTATATTGACCCTTGCAAACGGCTTATCATACTGCTAGCAAATCTTTACTTTAAATCATGCCATTTGAAATTCTGTAATTATAGTATTACCAGGGACTACAGTGGAAAAAGTCAGTAGATCAGGATGATTATGTCACTAATTTAAATTCATATCTTTGCTTTCTTTGGTACACTTGACTATCGACTTAGTGCTACAGTTATCTGAGGTGTAGAAAGGAAACTAGACAGTGTTTTAAAACCATTTTCTCCATTATTTCTCATGCTACATTTAATTTTAAAAGAAAATAGTTTCCTTATAGAAAAATGGGTTAAATAGATAGTTATTTCTCTTTTCCTCTTCCTTTTCTTCCTTCTAATCCTTGACATATATCTGCTTTCAGACCCCTCCCAGGTACGTGTTCACAGAATCAATAGCCTCTTCTGATTTGGTTATGTTTGTGAGTGTTGTTGCTGCTGCTGTTGAGGCTAGTTGCGATCATGATAATGGTAATGGAATGTGTGTGCATTTTTCAGTGTGTGTGTGTGTGTGTGTGTGTGTGTGTGTGTGTGTGTATAAATATATAAATACAATGCTTAGACTTTTTGTTGTTTGAGTGTTTATGGTTTTACACTGCATTGGATGTCCTGTAGTCTTCACTTCAACCCACTTCTAGTCCACCATCCAAAAGTAGGAAAGAAAAGATGATAAATAGGACAAGCAGATGTAGACCTGTTTAGAAGTAGTTCTTCAGGAAGATTCCAATCTTCGTTTATCAGGATACAAGCAGTCCAGTTTACTAGTGTCAGGATATCAAACATGGATCAGCCTCAGTGGCATGATCCAGCAGAAACAGCCAGGCCTCTGCTGAATGGGTATGGGTCAATGGAAGCGACCAGAACCAGCTGGGAGTCCAGGATTTCTCTGCCATGTCTCTCTTAGTGAAGATCAGGTAAGATGCCAGACCAAGGAGGCGTTGCAAAGCTAGCTATGCAAATGTGCCATCACTGTTCGCCGTACCTTGAGTCTTGCTTATACTCTCTCCAAACATCACTTGCTCTCCCATAGGCCTTGCCTCTGCAAAATGCTATGTGAGTGTGCATCACATGATACAACCAGAAACTTCCACTTCAAAATCCATTAAAGGGCTCACCCCGGGAGAGACTAATTCTGCTTCATCCAGCAGTCAATAATTGCCCATGGTCCTTTATTGAGAGTGAACCATACAAAACAATTTCTCTTCCATGTTAATAAGTCCATAAATATTGCCATACTTCTAGTCTTGTTTTTGTAGCCATCAGAATATAAACTTTCTAATGGTAACCCTATTCTTCAGGAAAGAGATTAATTATGTATCAAAGTATATCAAAACAGGGATAATTGTTTTGGTTAAAAATAACAACATCTGAAGCCCAATGTAATTATATGTGGCTATAAATAAACTTTACAAATGATCCATTTCATTTGACTAATTTACATATGCCCCATCAAAGCAGCTTCTTGCTAATTTTAAAATCACTTCTCTATTTTTGAGTTCATAGTAAACACATATGCATTTAAATACCTAGTGATTGACCTATTATCATATGTAACTGATGTTTCTTGCTAAATTTCTCTATATAAGACTTTTTAGGAATTAATTTCATTCAACCTGCATTTATTATGAGATTACTGTCTGTTTATAGTCCCTCTTTCTGAAGCCTTCCAGGAGAAAATGCATACAAATGCTCTTGGTAGAAATATTTGAGGTTAGTAAATAATTTAATTATTTTGTTCAGCAAAGCTTCTGACTGAAAAAAGCCTGCATTTATCTTTGAAGTAGCCAAATGGTATTTTAGGGCCTAGATTGTTTGACTGGAGACTGTGTGAAGCAGTAGTTTATGTATGTAGAAATATCTTCATAAAGCCGTTAAATGAAGCTTTATCGCTCTCCTTTTCTAAGTCTTTAATGAGAGTTCATTACTGTTTTAATGACAGAGCTGTAAATGCAAACTCAAGTAGTCCATATTTACTTAGATATTTGATGAAGAAAAATAATCAGTACTCCTTTCTTTGGGATAAAATATCAGAGCCATTATAAATAAATAACTGAGCAATCAGATTGAAGCGCCGATAACATCAAAGTTTCTTCTAAGAAACTTCATTGCAGGTTGAATCTCCTGAGCCACCGCATGAGCTCACAGAGGCAGTGGGAGCTGATGGTTCACATTATCCCAACCTGGTGTTCAGTGACTTCATCTTGTTGTTACTGTAAACCCTTCCATAGTGGGAGTAATTACACCATGAAAATTGGTAAATGACACAGTGAGAGATTTTGTTCCCTGGGGCACCCGTTGCTGAACACTTAACACAATAGCACTGTTAGAGACTAAATATTGGCTCCCAGGGTTGCTTATTCAGATCTACCAAGTGAATGGTGTGAGATTCATTCCTTGCGTTTGGAGCTGAGGAAGTATCTTATCCACATAGCTTATTCATAGAAGGGGGAAACAGCAAGACCTTAAATGGTAATCTTTTGAAACTGTACTGAATGGTTTCTATGAGAAGTGGAAGTAAAAAGATAAGATGGGACTTTGAAGCAAGCGTTAATAATGAGAATTACGTCTCTGAAATCCTTGTCTCCATTTTTACTTTGTATTCTCTTGCCCACTGAATTTAATTATTGAGAACGAGATATTATTAAGGGTACGGTATTTCCCTCTATAGGAAGGAAATTAACTTTCTATTGGGCAGCTCTTTTCTATGTGAGGCTGAGTATGTCTTTG